>NW_026999407.1:900000-1081999 GCF_037126465.1 Ornithodoros turicata
AAAATGTTGTACATGGGGGACGAGTACCGAAGGAGAGATCTAGGGCTTAGGATTGTTAATGAAGTAAAAATTTTAGGTATCCTATTTGATAAGCATGGAGCGTCTTGCAGTAATTGGTCCTACTTGAAGGCAGCAGTCGAAAAGATTATGGAAGATCACGACGAGCCTGCAATGTCACCGATGGCTAAAGCACAGGTCATTAAAGCTATCGTGGTGCCAAAGTACACATACTTGTTCTCGGCCATTCACCCATCTCGGGATGTATGCCGAGGAATAGAGAAACGTTGTGTTAGCTTCATTTGAAGTGGAAAGACTCAGTGGGTGGCGCAAGGAAGATTAAAGCTTCCACTAGGGGATGGTGGCCTGCAAATTCCGGACTTTCGACATTCGCCACAGGCATACGCTGTACATGGAACTTACAGGGTGCTAGCTCAGGAAGGTTCCGGGAAACTGTTATCGAGATTTTGGCTGGGGACTAACATAAAACTTTTTAGGCAAGAAAGCATTGATCATAGAGTGCCAATGTCTGAAAACCAGCCAAGACTATACAAAGTAGCGAAACAGGCTCTTGTACAGCTTAAAAAGTTGAACAATAAGAAGGACTATGGCGATTGGAAGGTCGTGGAAATCTACAAAGACTTGAGGAAAGAATTAGTTGAGAGCTCCTCTTCCCAGATAACACGAGAGGGATGGAGAAGACTGAATAGCTCCTGGTTGTATAGTAAATGGAAATCGTTGTTGTGGAGAATAGGGCATGGAGTACTACCTGTGAAAGACAGATTCTATTTATGGGGTAAGACCAGTAGACGGAGCTGCGCACTTTGTAGTCGCACAGAAACAATAAAACATGCAATTTTTGAGTGTAAAGTGCCTGCATACCTGTGGTTATGCTTCAACAAATATTTTGGATTAAGTAGTCTAACTTTTGAACAAACTGTGAGGATCCATTTCGGGCAGGTAGTTAAGAAGCAGCAAAGACTCTATATATTGATGGCCGCAGAAATTGTCTATCAAGTTTGGCTTAGAAGGTGTAGGGTTGTTCATGGAGGTGATTGTTGGAGCAAGGCGAAATTTAGGAATCTTGTGAGCTATTATGTGCGGATGTAGCGGAAAGGTTACGTTTGGGGCCGCAAAATTTCTTCAAGCAGTGGCAGAAATAGGCTTTAGGGTGGTAGACGGGATCATCACGTTCCACTTCAGTGAGTAAGTATGAATGAAATTATGTTTCTCCAGCATTTTAAAGCTATGCGGGGTGGTTAAAATGTGAAGCACAGTGGTGTTGGCACTCCTCGAGAGTATACCATGGGATGCTGCACTCGAGTGCGATAGCAATGTGGCAGTGTTTTAGAGCTTGTCTCAGTTGTTGACTCTAGGATAAAAATAGGCAAGATACGGATAACAAGCGGGATAAATGGTTAGGGAAAGTTTAGGAAGATGAGTACACAATCTTCTGTGGCTCATCTCATAGAGTCAACAATACAACAACAACAACTGTTAATGGGGCAAAGACTGAGGACGAAGCTACCCAGGAGGGAAGCCGTCATCGGTTCGCCTGAAGACAGTAGCCGAGCAGCAGGCAAGCAACTTTAGCTACCGACATCGGACTTCCCCCACTGCAAGACGGAGATCGAGTGTGGGTGGTTGCAGTCACAGAGGGTACCGGCAGTCGTACTAAGCCCCGCTCAGCGCCCAAGGTCGTTCGATAACTCTCAGAAAAAAGGGTGGAGCCGTTATACATTTCAGGAGGTAATAGTTGTCGCATCTGACTCTCTGCCACGAATGATAGGGTTCCCACTTCTGATTCGATGAGCGAAGGGGGCGTATGCCTTTTTGTAGCAATTGGGATAGATGATAATTGCTTTTACCACCCTTTTACGCCCTTTATCAGACGCTATGTTGATCTAGGTGGTAACTATACAAGTTACCACCTTTTCACACCCTTTTTTTTCTTAGAGTGTAGTGGATGGCACCATACTCCAGAGAAACCGTAGAAACTTGGTACCATTCGAGCAGGAAGAACAGTTGACGGCAGGACCTCCTGACCACCAAGTTGATGGCGCGACACCGCAGGATTGTCTACCAGAGAAGAGACCCAAGAACGAGTGGACATTCTCAGTGAAGGCCTGAGAACGCAGAGTGGTCGACTGGTCGTTAGACCTCAGCGTTTGGACTTTCAAAAACCCGCGGCCTCGTGCGCTTTCTTCAAGAAACGGCCCTCGCGGAAAGACCACTCTAGCGCACCTCTCATCTACAGTGTGCTTCCGTCCCATCAGTATCGGTCATCCTGCCTATGCATCACTTTGAAATCGTCAACTCTCCTCTGCCCCTCTTTTTTCTTTTTTTTTTTTTGGCTATAGTCGTGACGATGCCCACTTGAGTGCGGCCAACAACGGCAAGCTACTTCGACACCCCCCTCCTCGGATTTGTGAATTCAGAACTTGTCAACTTAGAGTTAGAATTTGTGAATTTGTGGCCTTGGAACTCCTTTCGGACAAAAGGGGGGAAATGTAGAGGGCGCTGCCCATTGTTTGTTTTGACAGGTTTGGAGTTGGCAACCTGTGCTGTGACATTGGCTATAAAAGAAACTTGAAAGGAATTCTCTTACGTCGTTTGCACTCCTTGGTCTCTGACACCGTCCACGCCTCTCACAGCCACAGTTGCCTCGCGGCGCTAACACGGAGTTAAAAAAGAAAAATTTTCTTGCTAGAGCGAACAATGCCTACTAGATTGGACCGGGACAAGATATCATCACCGTTCAAAACAGTATCTATATAAAAATGGAGCTTTTACCGGCACGGCTTTAAACTCCGGTACGAATCGATACCGTATTTGATCTTCATAACGAACCATGAAACTGGGGGAAAACACACTAAACAGGAGTCTCGGGTTCGTTATGAAGATCAATTATCACCAGCTCGCTTACTTTCTCGTCGCTCTTTACGATACCGTATTTGTTTAATTGTGTTATCCTCTCGAGGTGATTTTAACTTTCGTCAATAACTATCAATAGTAATAACATTGTATTATCGGCTGGATGTTCCCTGCTTTCTAATCTCAAAATGGATATTGTTTCGCTGACGTTCAGCCTCATGGAGGCTACAGCAGCGTCGGACAATCTACTGCCATGTTTGCAAGACTTGCAGTCAGTAAGCGCACTTGGAGTAAGTAGCCGCTCTGGACGAGACTTTTGTACCATTATTGACTCACTCACTCGAAACAGATAAGAGAAGTGAAGATTACGCACTCTTCGCGTAAGGTGCTTGGGTTGTCGTTATAGACACCGTTGTGTAGGAAGCACTTGAGCTAGAGGGCCATCTACTCAGCACATGGAGAAAGTGCTTTTCGGTTTCTAACACGTCTTGCAACGTATTGCTTGACTCCAAAGTCGCCATGTTTATTCATTACAAAGGCTGCGTTTGATACTACGACAGAGACTGAGAGCTACGTTGCAGGAAAATGGCACAGGACGGGCTGTTTTCCTGCAGCTCTCTGTGTCTGTCGCGGTGAACAACCAACTAACCCAGCTGTAGACTAGACGGTGCACTTGATATTACGAAGCCTTATTGATGAGCAATGGATATCGCTGAACCGGAATTTCAATTGTAAACTGCGGCAGCTGCTCTGGATTTTGCGGCAAAGTGTGGAATGGTCCTGCTGGCCATAGGCGATCTACTAGAGAATCACGTATTGAGAACGCGTATAATTCAGCTCTAAGTCGTTGATAATGTAAATTAGCTCGCCCCTAACGGTTATTATTTACGCGAATTAAACTAAGGAGGGCTGCTTCGCACGAGCTAAACCTGTAATTAGCAACTGTAGCATCCGCTGCGTGCCCCCCAGTGTTGATATGGGACTGGAGAGTTGACAGACGGAGTCAAGTGTTTTTATTACTTTCGAGCTCCAGAATGTAGACCGTCTTGTTAGGGTAAGCGGGGGAAAATCTTCCCCTTCCCCGGCTCCGACTTTCACGTCTGTTCTATTGGCTTGGCATGCAACACTGCGCGCGTTAAGAGCGCCTCTTAGGCTTTAGGGGAGCGAGAGGGACGTAATCGGGGCACATAATTGCGTTCACTCATCGCGGATTATCGGGACACGACTGCATCGCTTTTTCGAACAGCAACAAGGAAAAGAAACCCGGGAAACCTGATGTCGGATGAAACTTGCACGGAATATATAGTGACCGGCGGGGCAGATGCATGCTGCATTTTTATCTCACATCTATTCCCTCAATATTGGTCTTTCAGGTAGGTAGTAATGCCCCTGAAGTCGGCCCAGGATGCATACCAATCTGTATGGCGCTCATAGCCACAGTTGCTTCGTGACGCTAACATGAAATAAAAAAGCGATATTCCGTCCTATCTAGTGTTCTTCGTTGTTTCTGAAAATGCGGGTTGTCAGACGTACGAGGGGTGTTCAAGTCAAACCGGGTCTTTCTGTCTCCTGAGTGTACAAATGGCTCGTGATACTTCTTTTTCGTCATTTCCACACGCGACAGGCCTCCGCGATCACCACGTGGTGGTCCAAAGTTTGCGCAAAACAGAAGACACGTGCTGGACAAGATGGCCGACAACGAAGTGAGCGCGCACATTGAACAGCGAATTGTCATCAAGTTTCTCGTGAATGAAGGCGTAAAGTCATCTGAAATTCACAGAAGACTTTAGGCTCAGTATGGCCACGATACACTTAGCCGCAGCAAAGCGTTTGAGTGGTGCAAACGGTTCCGAGACGGCCGCACATCAGTGCAGGACGATCCCGGCCAGGGCGGTTCAGCGCCCAGTGTCAGAGTTCCTGAGAACATCCAACTTGTGGAGCGCCTGATCCTCAAGGACCGACGGATAACATATCTCGAACTGGTTCGAAAGACGGACCTTTCTGTGGGACCTATGCTCGAATTCTCGCCCGCATGGAGAGTACTGTTACGCTTTCCCTCATTGCACTGGCAAATGACGCAAGCTTTTGAAAGCGAACACAGGACGGTTACGATTGTCGAATTTCAGTGGAGTTTCTGTTGTGTGTGGATGGTGACACTTTAATATATATAACTCTGATATATGCGCAGCTACTTTAGAGTGACGAGTACTGCTTTGTGATCTGCGAAGTGAGTTGTGACGTGTAGGGCTGGAATTAGCGGGTCAAAAATTGGGACTAAAATAGGGATAAAATCTAGAAGGGAAACGCTGAAGAATAGGGACACTTACTAATAATAATTGGGTGTTGACGTCGCGAGACAACTGAGATCATGAGCGACGCCACAGCGGTCGGTCTGTGGATTGATTTTGCCCACCTGAGGGTTCTTTAACGTGCGATGAAAGCTCACCACACGGCACCCCGTATTTAACGTCCCTCACGGAAGACGGCGTGTCTAAGCAACTTGTACCCTGCCACCAAGTTGCTGGCGTCCTCGGCCGGGTTCAAACCCGCGATCTCGGGATCAGAAGGCGATGGACACTTACCGGATCAACGTGCTCACATCTGAGTATGTCAAAACCGCTTTTATAAGCTCTACATTATTGTAACTCGTTTTGCACCCAGAAACCGAAACTGAGAGTTTTGAGATTTCCGAAGACCTTCCCGGTTAACAGCTACCGCTGTAAAACAGGAAGAACTCATGTTCGTATCTGCCACAACGTTGTCGTGATACCCAGAAAACGATTGCGATATATTCTGTTTCTTTCGCGCAAGCCAGTAGAACGTACACGTCGTCCACTCCCTGCTTACAGGTACAGCTCACGTCAACCTTAATAATAACGATGAAAAAAGTTGGGTCTCATCTCCGAACGCGGCAACAGGCACCCCAAGAATGTTAAGTGAACAAAATCATTGCGTTAAGCTAACAGAATAATTTGTAAACTAACAAAGACCTTGATTGTGGTGTCATTTTTTGTCCCCTAGTCTCGGGTTTTTATGTTATGAATAACAATTTTGTTGAATTTTGATTTGATTATGACCACAAGAGTTGCTGTAATAGCGTTCGGAAACGGGACCACATTTTCCATGATAGCCAAGCCTTCTGTTTGAGCCTTCGTGTTTGTGTTTGTTTACGTGTCTTGCCCATCGCTCAGGCTTGCCTATCATGGAATTTATCCACCAGTTAGCCTGCATTTACGCCATTCTGTCCAGACCACATTTTCCAGTGTTATTATTAAAGTTGTCGTGAGCAGAACCAGCCTTAAGAAGGACTTATTCCAATGACTAGTACAGTGAAGCATAAGACAGACAAACAGTATTCATGAAAGGAAAGGCAAGCATAAAGGCGGTGGCCGCAGCGAGGACAGCAGACGAGCAGCCGCTTCTCCGCTTTGGAAGCGAAGGTGTCGAACCTACATTTGCACTGTAGTCGCACTCACCTGAAGTAGTGCCGACGGTACAGGCCAAATCGAAATAAAGTTGGCATTCCTTCCTATGTTAATTTTCGCGCTGGTGCAGTGAAAACGAAAGAATTATGTGCGACACATATTTTTCCGTTTGTCCGTAATGTATGAATGATCCACTGCAAGCAGCAAAAGAAGATGCTCAGCATACCCACTCAGCAATGCAAGTCAATCCAGTCCAGGGAGTATCGACCTTGAGGTTGGTTTGGGCGGCATCAGAAGCTCAAGGTCAGCAGGGAAAGCTGCTCTCAGCTGTATTCTAAAACTTGCAGGCATTTTCTTTTTCTACTTTTATCCGCTCCCTGATAATTTTCCGACAGCCGACCATCGATAGCGTGCTATCGATAGTACAATCGATAGTTTTCCTGCTATCAACAGTCAACTATCGATAGTGGTATCGATAGCTTTCTTACTTTTTTTTATTCCGTGTTAGCGCCGCGAAGCAACTGTGGCTATGAGCGGCGTACAGACATGGACAGATGGAGAGAGGATAGCATGAAGGAGTGGGAGGCAGGGGGGAGTTTTCTTACTATCGATAGTTCGATTCTCATACGACCGTGATAGTATCGATAGTACTAGCGATAGTTTTGCACTAGTACGCATGCCCAAAAGCGCCGCTAGACGTTGTCGTGATCATGCAACGCGTCACCCAAGAGTTGCTCCGTAAAATGGTAACTGGGTGGCAGCGCTGAGCAGGGTTGTTGTAATCGATTGGGTCCCTTATAGAAAACAAGAAGAAGGAAAAACGAAGCAACGATGAGATATCCTAAATGAGTCATAGAGCTACCTGTCTCATCTTGAAAGGGACTTTGGAGCACGAGAAGTTGGCTCATATTCATGGTTACCTGCCTTCAACGTCCGTACTGTGCAGCACTCAAAAAAGATCCCGCTTTCCCCATTGGAAACTAAAGTGAAAAGCGAAATAAAACATCACTCTACATTAGAAATCTGGCACCCAACAGGGGCATGTTGCGATTTGCGAGCTCCTCCGATAGGATCATCATTCCTACAAATAGAACCCAAGCTTTGGCGAATGTCACGCGAAAAAAGAAAAAAAAAAGAGCTTTCGCTTCACGCGGTAGTCTGTCAACTACAGTGCTTGCACATCGTTTCTAGAGTGTCTTGATATGTTATCTGTGGGAAAGTTCCAGGAATGCCACGCACCACCACGTAAAAAGAAAAACAGAAACACTTGGAGAACACACGCGTAAGACCTGTCGTTCAAGTTCTGAGCCAATCAGGAAATTTGCTCGTAAAGTTATCTTCCCCACGGTACCCCGAAAGGAACATCCTCCGTGGTTAGCGCAAACAGCGAAGCATATAAGAAGCCCCTTCGCATCGGCGACTTCCGTGGCACTTCGCGGTCTGTTCCTGAAACGTAAGTGTTTTGAATATTTCAGCTGCTCTTTCCTCTAAAGGGAGACTTCGGAAGGATTCGAAAAAAAAAAAACAAAAAAAAAAGGTGAGCATCATACCGAACACGGGTCGCTCCCTTGATACCGAATACAACATTCGCATTCATGAAGTTTGTGCGACTAATTAATTCGTAAATGCTGACAATACCAAACAACGAAACCAACATGCAAAGCGCATAGCGGTTCGCCAGGAGGGAAGTACTGTGACGTCACCCGGCATTGTCGTCTGCTACGATGCTCCCATTCTTCTATGCAGGATCACGTCGGCAATGTTGTTTCGGCTCCCTCTTGCTTCACGGAGGCCGAAGCGCTCACTTCGTAATAATTCGTTCGCATAAAATCTGCGCACTCTGGGAACGCGATATTTCGTATGTATGTTCCTGACGGCGCAAGGGTTACTGCTATGTCACAATCGTCGTGGTGACTTTGTTGCGGGGTCACACTTTAAGCACCAACGGGTCAACGGGAACTACATGACCCGTCCCACCCATTCATGAGTCCCTGTCGGGATTAAATGCGCCGACATTTCGGGACTGTCCGCAACGCTCGTGAGTAAATATCGGGGACTACAATGAGAGTGTGTTAGTTCCGAAGAAAAATCCTGCACGTATCAGTCTCATTCTGAAAGAGCGTATCTGATCTGAATGTGCAAGACGGTGCGTGAACCTTTTTGAGGAAACGCCACTGCGAAAGAGAAACAACCCGCATGGATCGAGTGCACGGCATGCAAGAGAAGCCCTTAATTGGGTTCACACTCGGTTGAGTACTAATGCAACATACACTGCACAGTATCGCGCACCAGCATTGGAAAAAAGACGCCACGTGTGAAACATGCCGAATGCAGCAATCTACTCTATTATTGTGCCTAGTTAATAAGATTGGAACAATTAGCAAATTTTTAGCGTTGTAAATACTGATTATGTGTACTAAACATACATATCGAAACACAAAGTTTCTGCAAGCTTACGAATACAGTGAACCCTCGTTAATATGACCCCCGATAATCTGACATACGCGCTTTACGACCGTACTCCTGGGGAACAATGCAGTGAAACCTCTGCAAATTCCCCCCCCCCCGTTAATATGACAATTCCGCATTATGACCAACATTTTCGGGAACGACCAGGGTCATAATAACGAGGGTTCACTGTATATTGAACCATGACATTTTGCTTGCTTCTTTGAAGCGGCCTATCGCATAGCGCGGCAAAGTTTTGCTGCACGGCCGCGGGCGGCGCCACCGTCCAAAGCTTACATGGCCTAACATATCCTCAACAAATTCCCATAACGAAACAAGAAGGCCACCAGCGTAGCGCTATTGTCGTTTTGTTCCCCAAGATACTGTTTTTTGTGTTTGCAGAATGATTTGTGCTATTGTAATTTTAGGCGAGTTAAAAGCAGCGTTTATTGTTCAGCTAACAGATATATGTTAGTTGGCGTCGTTAGTATTGACTCTGATCGCCGCTGATCGGTTGTGATCAACAGTTGTGCTGGGAAATGAAATGGCTCGCACTCAACTGCAGTGGACAATTTCGTTCCCCTGTGAAATGGGAAAGAGTACGGAACCTGTCGCTTCAGCAATTGCAGTCAAAGCGCTTCCCTGGCACTCGATACGTGTATTTAAGGATCTACGATCGATATAACAAAATACAAGAATCTAAGAGGAGCGTTGCAACGATGTCTTCAACGTAGCAGAAAACGTAATATGCCTACGAGTTTAAAAATGAAAATCTCAGCTGCGTATGACTTTCGCCGAACGAAGGTCATGCTGAAAGGACACTCCGACGAAGGCTTATCTGACAAGGCAAAGCGGTTCATCTGGCTCTGGCCACCAGATCCTTTAATCTTCTGCATAGTTCCATTGGCCCTGAGACGTGGAATGAGCGCTGTACTCCTCGTGCTCCAGACAAGCGCAGTAACAGTTTCCTTCTCATTTATTTTGCGTAACAAAATTCGGCCACGGATATTTCAGTGCACGTACGCGTTTCAGGGAATGGAATAGCTTTCAATTCAATGGAATATGATCGACTTCCATTCACCTATTTCGCTGTTGTACGAAATTCCCTAATTAAACGGTGAATTAACCAATTTTAGGAAATTATTCATTTTGCAGTTATACATACTCTCTTCGTGACGATGTCCACCTGGCCGCATACCCCGACTGCAAAAACGGCATCTATGCTGCTCCCGTAGTTTTTTTAAGAAAAAAAAACGTAAATGTTAGAAAGACGCACTGTATATCCATCTTTAAATAATCTACTAGTAAGAAAATACGCAATTTTTCGCGCCATGCCCCTTATGCATGCAAATCACTATGAAACAAAGTCAGTGCATTATATTTGTATACAACTCTTCTACCTCCTGCCACACACAATCAGGATTGGCACTCGATTATGATCGTGGCTACCCGGGTCAACATTGCTACGCCGTCCGACAAGTTCATGTTCATATTGGTGGTGGCTGTGGAAGAGCTCACCGTTGTCGGCCTCGCAGAGCAACGTCGCGACAACGTCACGACCAGAGTTGCGGAGTTACCACTCCGGAGCTGGAATGATTCCGGAATCATTCCAGATTTATGAAAGCCTGGAATGGAATGGCGGAAACTGCCGTACGGATGGAATGGGAATGGAATTGGGATGGAAAAGTGTGGGTGCCCAGGTGGTAGTTTTGGTTTCAACCCGGTTGTTTCTGTCCCCTTCTGCCCTGAAATAACCTCGTCGTTGTGCTTCTTCCGTGCTGGGTAATGTGAATCTCCTCTAGCACTGCTAGTCTACCCAGCACGGTTACCGGTCCTTTTTCTTTTATTGATGAAATTAAAGGAATGGAATAGGGTTGCCAAGCCATTCCAGGAGTGGGAACTGACCGTACCTTTTCATTCCGAGGAATTGAAAGGAATGGAATTATCGCAAATGCCCATTTTCGGAATGGAATTTGAATGGAATGGTTGACACCATTCCGAACGCAGGTCATGACTGACGCCATGGGAATGTGCGTCCTGGGCCGACTTCTAAGGTAATATTGCCGACATTAGCACCGCGGGCACTTGTTTCCCGTTCATGAACGGCATTAAGCGCTCCTAGGATCATCAGCCCAGGCTTCTTTTTTCCCTGTCGGGGCTATACATTTGCAATATGAATGGTATCAGACATTTCGGATACTATACAACGAGATATACAGACAGTGTTTAATGCGGCAATTTTCTAAACCTTGGGGAACATACGCATGTAGTTGTTTCATTTTAGTTTGAGACCAAGTCGTGACCTTAATAATTCTTTCCGCGTTACAATTTTATAAGGTTATATGACAGCCGATCACAACTCAACGTGGTAAGTTCGGAGCACTGCATTTGGTAAGAGGTGCCTACACACCTTATAGTTTAATCCTGGTTTACGCTGATGGCATATTTCGAAAGGCGCATGATCCCAGGGTACATTCTATGTCCTTTTTCCGCAGAATTACGTTAAGCGATGAACGTCCGCCTATTTTTTGCGTTGAAAACACGCTGACGTTGTACGACTCCAGCAGCAATTTGTACCTGAAGCGTATTGCAACCTCCGACTACAATAATGAACCACTCAGCTACACTGTTAGAAAAGTCAATACCTGTTCATTCATTCATACATTCTTCTGCATTGCCCACACTACGTTCCCTCAGACTCTCTCAACCAGCTGGGCCTGTCGCCTCCCCTCCCCTCCACTCTCTCTCTCAAAATTACTTGATCTCTGACCGCATCCATCCCACCAACGCTCTGTAATCAAAGCTTTCTCGTCCCTTCTGGATACCGCAGGTCATCCATCCTTCTTACAAAGAGTATCATTATTTCATTCCCCACGTCACCACCAGCAATACGAGGTATAGGATCGCCGCTGGCGATGAAACTTTCTATTCATCATCTTCAAAGTAAAGTTGTTGTTGATATGCCTTTTTGGGTAGAGACGGCTTGTCGCATATCGTCTGAGGCATCCTTCGTCAAGGTGTGCTAATTTTATACCTCCCTGAAGGAATATTATTGGCACCTCAATGTATAAACATATACCCTTAGACAGTACCTTCTGAAAATGTCGTGGTATTATTTCGCAAAGCGGGAATATTCGATTTATTTCCGCCCTGTGTAGAGAGTGGCCTTTCCAGTCCCATTTGCAACAAATTGGAAAAGAAAAAGAAATTTGAAGAATATGTGCTTCCATCACAACGATCACCGCAGACACACAAAAAAAGTTCAGCACGCAAGCAGAAAAGCACGTAAGATCACCTCATGAGTCCTGGCCAATCTCCCTTGCGGATAAGCACCATACCGCTCGAGGAGCAGCAACAACAACAACAACAACATTGAGAAAATATGGGTATGAGAGGAATGCTCGCGCAGATTACTCTTTATTGGTACTTGGATGAAGGGATAAGACCCAATAGCTCACCACATCGCCTTGCAAAAGGATTGCTGCCCTCGTCCTAAAAACGGGCAGCAGATTACTCGCCACGAACCAGCAGAACGTGAGGGTGTTTTGCATTTGTTGGGCCCGGTAAGGTGGGTTATTTCAGGAACAACTAATACGCTGCATTAAATCACTACCCCTAGCGATCAAAATACTACTGCGCTGACGACTGCGTTTTTAAATTAAATTACCGCTTAACTGAGACGATGCCGCCCCTAGCGCAGATCAGTGTGGAGCTAAACCTTACCCATGGAAAAGTATACAAAATAACGAAGGTATAAACGTAATAGAGAAGTCGCTGGAAAGTATATAGACTCGGTGATGTGTATTTTGCATATGGTTTGAAAGCAGGGTATAAACATTGGTTATAAGCAACATGCATGGCATAGCCCGGATTTGTACTTTTTATACTTCTTCTATATCCTCTTTTGTTTGTTTTTTTTGAACAGGGTGTACATTAAACACACGAGCCATAACGAATGTAAACTTAGACGAGTAGAAATCCAGCGAGCCGTTAGGAAAGTGTTGATATTTCGAACAGTCTGGCGAACGGCGTCTCTGGCGAAATATTGGCGCCTCTCGTCCTGAGGCAACTCCCTTCAAACAAATGTCAAGTGCTACATATCGATCATATTCTCCGGGTGACTTGCAAGTTTTCCATGAAGTCGAACTGGCGCGTGTACTCTCTACCGCCTGTCCTCATAGCGAGAGTGGCCTCCGCGATCCTCGCACGAAGTAAAAACATGCCCGGATAATTATGTCCTCGATTACCCAATGTTACATTTGTAAGAACAGACTTATGAACTTGTAGGGTTTCCGTGTGCGTCCGTATCTAAGGTCTTATTTCTACAATGTTTTTGTTCCCTTTGCTGAAACAAGCAACATGATATCTTCATATTTCGAACGTGTACCTACACTATAAAGTAACGGTATCATCTTTCTTTGACCCACATAGCCAAGCAAAGAAGACAGCCATGAAGAGAGCGCTCTCGTTGGTGGTAGCAATATGTGAGTAACTATCGACAGTTCCGTTAATGCGGACAAAATATCGTTGTGACGATTTTTTTTTTCTGCAGGTATTGCTATCCAGTCTTCCGTAGCGCAGGAATACAGCTACACGGACCAGTTGCGTATGGCTCGCGACCAGGCCTACGGAGGTGAGATATTTGTTTTTTATTCATTGCTTCGAGGAAAAGTACGACGAAAAAACTTATCGATAAGTATATAACGAAAGAACAAAATGTTTCCTAACGAAGTCATCTGAATTGAGGGGAATATGATAGGCAGAGGTGGACCTCACTGGCAGGTCTCAATGGTAGGATGGGCAGAGGTGGGTGGCATACAGGGGGCTCCGGGGAAGTGCAAAATTGTTCCATTCGTCGTACCAGGTCAGGCGTGGAATATTCTAATATTATATTGGAGGAGGAGAGGTGAAAGATTTGCACACGGGGACAGGACTCTCGCCAGTTCCACTGGGAGTTCCAGCCTGGACCCATACCAAAATTTTCCTCTCTGAATGGAACTGACAAATGGAACAGGGCGTAGTTCCGCCTCAACTTCCAATAATTACAAATTGGACTGGTCGACCTGGAGCGGGCACCCGGATCGGCTGCACAACGGCAAAGCCGGCCACGGATGAAATCACCGGAGCCTTACAACCATGCTCTGGCCAACGACTTGACGGATGTCGCCGACCACATCCGGTAAAGTCGTCGTTTCTCGGCCTTGCAATATCCGGAAGTGACGACAGGGACTGTTTGGACTTCCGGGTTTTGAAATACGACTCAGTCGCAGAGCAGGAAAAGCCGCTCCAGTCCATTTGTTTTTTTTTTTACTCGAGCACAGCATTGTAACATTATACCAAACACCTGGCGTCACTTCATATAGGGACACATTGTAAGATTCTGGTTGCTTCCGCGTAATTGAGAACAGCATGGTTTGTACTGTTCACATTGTAGCAGACTGACGCAAAGATCCCGCATTGATGCGACCTCGCTCAAGTTGGCGACGACGGATAGAGCACAAGTGTTGATTTTATCACTTGTCCTAGATAGCGACGTCCAACATAATTCAGCATCCAGCAATGTCGTCACAGAGGAAGTCAATCATTCCCGTTGGTTCCGATAAACGCGTGACCTTACCCGCGGTCCCGTCAGTCATAGTTTTGGTATTTGCTTTGTTGGGTTTTTACAGTCTGTATATTGCCTTCCCCTCCTTTGCAACGGGTTGGACTAGGACATTGCACTGAAAGTAATCGTTGATTATAGCGTACGACTTTATAGTCTGTTCGGCACAATATCTGGTCAAGCGCGATAACGGATGAATAATTCAAGTTGGCTGCCGCTTGGTGCAGGCATAATAAGATGATACATCGTAAAATCTCAATCCACTAAACCTCCGTTCCATGGCTATGGAAGACATGAATGTGGTCCAGGGTAAGTTGACATGCAACGACAGGTGGTATGCTGTTTTTGTTAGCAATGCCAGGCACAGACCCATGTACGATGAGCTGATTTAGCGTCCACGTAGGTGGCGTGTACTCAGCAGAGGTGACATTGTGAGGGATGAGCTCCTAAGACGAAACAGAGCACGACAGAATGCGGACGACGGACAAATCACAGATAATGATGCACATGTCGGCTGACGAATCGAGCGGAAGCCCCAAGGGTTTTTTTTTTTTTTTTTTTTTTGTCGCGCAGAATCTGGCCTGGAGGTTCTCGCGCCTCTGCCAGAACCATAGAACTCTCATAATCACTAGAAACCAAGCCAGCGATGGGGGACATCTCAACATGGGAGCCGCCGTGATCGATACGGTAGGCCTAGCGTCTTACGAACGGTGGCTCCTACGAGTTCTGTGCGCCGTTCTTTCATGTCGCAGCACAAGGTTTAAACCGTACAATGCTCATTCCCTACGGAATCCAAGCGCACAGGTGATGGCAAACAAACACATTTCGCACATGACATGACACACGGAGCTCAGCGGAAGCGGAAGCGACTTGCATTGGATTGGGTACCGTTGCGGCGAAAGCACCTGGTCTTCACACGTGGAAATTCCATGACCTACTACTATACTAGAGACCTGGACATCCGCAGTGCTCCCAGCACCGGGGTAGTAGTTCTGGCAATCGCCACTTGGCTATGGGATTTGGCGCTAGCTCGCACTATTCGTTACCACGTGACTTGTCGAAACCGCGGCGATGTATGGTAGGCTGTGTTGACAACGACGAAGCAGGAGAGATAATAGCGCGTGCTTAACAACAGCCTGTGCTTCCCTGCGTAGCAGACTAAAGGCGGTGGCAAGGGTGATTCCCTCTCCCCAATAATGCTATGTGGCGCTTGCAGCGGTCACTAACGTAACTAACCCGTGACCCGTCTCTCCCATAGGAGATCGCCAGCTGTCCAGGTCTCCAGTATAGAGTAGGTCGTGGGAAATTATGTGGCAAATCCGGCCGAATCCAAAATATTGATCATGGCGCCTGCCCGGCTTGGACATTGGGAGAGGGTCTTGCCCTCGTGCAGCTCCTTTGCTCTCCTCCATCACTCTTTCGCCCAGCTTTTCTTCTAGCCTGTTCTTATGATTTCTATGGCCAGAGCAGAGTTCATAAACCGAGGGTTGACGGTATTCTAATCACAAGCTGTTCCTTTATGCAGGAGAGGCGTCAGATGTCTGTAATCTGGAGAGCGATATGGGACCCTGCAAGGGATTCTTTCCCAGATACTACTTTGATGCGCATCAGGGTAAATGCACACAATTCGTCTACGGAGGTTGCTATGGGAACCTCAACAACTTTGAGACGTTGGCCGAGTGCCAAAGTACTTGCGACGGTAAGTCATTCTAAGCTTCTTCGAGGCTATGTAAGTGCGTAAATACTGGTATTAGTGACTGTCTGCCATCTAGCAAGGATGGCCCACATGCCAAAGGCATAGGCCTTCCTGTTTTGTGTGTGTGTGTATAAAACCCGTACAATAAAGTCATTATTAGTTAAAGCAAGTCAGACATAGTTGTAGCCAAGGTTCAACGCCATCTAGATACAGAAGTCCTGGTGAAAGATTAAAGTCACTGAAAAGGTTAGTCAGCTGTAGGATTCGAACCCACATCTTCTGGATTACCGGTCCAGGGCTCTACCAATTGAGCTAAGCTAACACACCTCCCCAGTGACTTCCAAGGGAGCGTCACCGTTCATTCCTTAGGCAATTTGAGGCTTGTATGTGTTTGTCCTTTCTATGTTGTTCCAGCCTCAGAAAACCAGTTCTCTCTTGTTCAACAGAACGACTGTTTATTGCCTCCTCTGAGTCCTTCGCTGCGTGGACATATAAAGTCAGAATTCGTCTTCTAGTGCGATTTGCCGTTCTGCGAATTCAATAACTCGCAAATGATTGGAGCTAACTTGGAACTTGTTGCCCTGAATCTGTAGACAAAAAGTGCAGCACGCTTTCCAGAAAATCAGTCTTGAGAAAGGTACGGGACCGTTTTGCGCTTTATTTTAAAGTTTTCCCATTTAGTATCGCAGAGGCGTTCAGTCAGTACTCGCAGACGACGGTGGTCTGTCTCCAAGGCTACGAGCGCTTAAAGCACGTTCGTGATTGGTTACCGCTTTTGAAGACACGATCCTGATTGGCTAACTCTTAGTTACTACGTCACGTCGACACGTAAGCAGGTTTTCTCTATCTAGGTGGTGTTTGCAGGTTACTGTTATGCCTGATTACATTTTTCTCGTCCGCGTTTTTAATGGTGGCAGAACGGACCCATTGGAACCTAAGGGGCTCGATTGCTCTTAGCTTTTATTTTTGAAGCAAATGGACGACAAAAACGGACGTGTGAAGGAGGCACCCCATGTTCCCCTCCTTCAGAGCCAAAGAAGGCCACGAGTGGACTGTCGGTGGTGATGCAACTGTTTGTCGTAGTCGGCCACGCTCAACGCCATGACCCGCGGGGGAACTGTCGCCATCCATAGAGGCTGGCACGTTAGCGTGGCGCGCGTTCTCACGTGGGACTTTTTTTTTTTTCTGTTTATCTATTCATTTCTCAAATGTGGTCGGAATCCGAGATAAGATTTAGAAATTGTATTTATTTATTTGGCCCTAGGAGGAGCGGCTTCCGTGTCCTATACAGATAGCAAGAAAAGTGGTGGGTGGTGGTGGTGGTGGTGATATGGCTTGCCGTTGTCGGCCTCACGTGTGTGGGCAACGTCACGACTCACGCCCTGGGGGAATGTGCGTCCTGGGCCGACTTCTAAGGGAACAGTGCCGACATATGTCTGAAAGCGTCTGAGGAAAACCCAGGAAAAACCCCAGACAGCACAGCCGGCACCGGGATTCGAACCCGGGTACCTCCCAGTCTGGGACAAAGTGGTGGGACATATGTCGGTGCGTCACGAGAGGCGAGCCATTAGGATGATGTCTTCTGGTGCCCGAGATTACGGGCCTGATTCTCACGGACTCAGTCGTCGTCGTCCTCTGCACCACGCCACATTTTTACTATTTATTTACATTAAGCTAGTGCTAGGTTTTCAAATTCCATTACATTCGAGCAGGCCATATCACAGATAAATATACAGGGTTTCCCAGAAAACGTGTCATTGAATTATAATAAAAAAAAACTACACCACCTAGAATCATGCGGTCAACGGCATTTGTTCTTATTATACGTTTTTGCCACCTCCTAATGTGAATGTCACGTAACGTAAGTTTAATAGTGTAACTTTTTGCGAACTGAACCCGGAAATTTGCCAAGTAAAGGTCACTTTTACTTAAGCCACCAATATGAAGATCCTACCGAATTTACTCGATTTCATGGTAATTGACAGTGATATTCAGGAGCTATCCCATCTGAAAAAATAACAAAACACGTTGCTTTTCGGAGCACACGAACATAGCGCGCCGAGGACTTTTTGAGCCCAATCGCTGTCAGTCCGAGGAAAATATAGAGTGATAGAGAAAAAGTGACAGTTCCTGAAATTGGGAGAGGGAAGGCATGATCCCAGCGGAAACCGGACGCGATTCTCTATCTACGATGCCGGCGTGGGATGGTTTCCTAACCTCCTTTCGTCGGACTGACAGCGATTGCGCCGAAAAATTCTTCGCGGGCTATCCTCTGGAAGCTCCATAAAGCATTATGTTGGGCTATTTTTGTCGATTTGATAACTCCTCAATATCCCAGTCAATTATCATTAATTTGAGTGAACTCGGCACTCTCTTCACGTTGGTGGGGTAAAGAAGTGACATTTACTTGGGAAATTTTCGACTTCAATTCGCAAAAATTTACACGAAATATACGTTGCATGACATTCACGTCAAGAGGTCGCGAAAACCTAGAACCTTTTAAGAACAAATGCCGTTCACCGCATGTTTCTAGGTGGTGTACTTTTTTATTATCGTTATAATTCAATGAGACTTTTTTTTAGCACACTGTATAAGCTGCACCGTTTTTTAAGGTAAAAACAACTTGGACTTGTGGAAATTCTGGCTCGTTTCTCGCGATGCACGCTGTACATGTAAACCGTATTTACAAACATACAATAGAATAACAAGTGGCGAAGATATCAAATGAACTTTTCGGGTGACTTGAACGGATTAAGGGAGTCTTTGTTGTTCGAATCATCGACAGTTTTCTAAAAAAAAGGAGTTCCTAAACGTACCTTTAAGAGCATAAGTTGGGTTAAATGATGTACAGGTACGTTGTATCGTATCTCCATAGCTCGTATGTTAGATGTGTAATTGGTCAGAATTAATTTTTCATTTGTGAGTATAAATTACACGGCATCTCGTATGCAGGAACCTCGAGGAAATTCGGTCCCAAAGCGTCGGCACGTGGTCTTGCGTCGGAATCCGAAGACGGTAAGTACCCCAGGAAAATAAATCCTAGTCAATTTAATTTGTTTCACCCTCGAGAAGTATGGGCAGAGATGAAAGCTTTGTGGACACCGATTGACGGAAGGGGTGCCCTTACATCGTGGAACGCTAATAAGAGAATTCCTAGCATTCAATGGCCAACGCATGGTTAATTACCCCGACCATAAGGAGCAATCGCTGTACACTACTTACACGGTTAATGATGGCGGCGGGAATATTTAGGTGTTTAGTGTGGGATTGATGGCCTGAAGTAAATTTTGTCCCACCCTTACCAGGCTGCCTCAAGGTACTTGGCATTCATTTGCACATTCGGTATTGTTACTCATTATAAGAAAAGCCTCACACTCAGCGTCAAGGCGACTGACACCACAATGACCATTCAAAACTGCACTCTGAGAAAGATATTACTATGTTTCCAGTCTTTCTGGATACCACTAGGGGCACTGCTAGACGTATTGAGGGCTAATTGAATATCGCAGAGTGGGATTGCACCATTGGGTACATTGTCCATGTACATAAAAAAAAAATACGTGTAACTGGTAGGTAAAGTTGTAAATCGAAATTATTTGTCAGGAAAGAAGCATGATTTCTTACTGAGTCTGCAAAAATTGCTGGTGATCTATGAAAGCCCCGTCACGTTGCATTCAGTGGAAAATCCTTATAGGAACTGTTTGCTGCGCTAGGGAGTAACTTTCAGGGTGAGAACATTAAAATGGGGAGTGTAATTACAACTCACGGTACTGTAATTACTTACTTACAGTTATATATTACAGTTACTTATTACCAGTGATGGCCAGTAGTTAACTACATGTAGTTAAACTACTAGTTAAACTACCAGATTGTAGTTAAAAAGTAGTTATCAACTACTTGCAGAAATGTAGTGGCAACTACTAGTTAAACTACTATTTCAAGTAGTTAACTACAGTAGTTAGGTTACTGAAGGCACGAACTACTTCCGATTTTGCCCAAGCTTTACGGCACGATTGTGCTTCCCACTTTTACCTTGAGCTACTTGTTTGATGAGAACGGAGGTGGAGAACAATTGTGTCGTGCATGTGCACTAAATCTTCAGTTTTAATGCTCGTCCAGCAGTGTTGCGGATTGAACGAGTCGAATTGGATTTAAATTAAATCCATGATTTTCGGAACACCGCAAATCAAATCCAAATCAAGTCCGGATTTAAACTTGAGGCGACAAATCAAATCGTTTTAAATCCAGATTTGTTTTTGGTGTGCTAAATCAAATCCGGTTTTAAATCAGGATTCATCAAATCCGTCAACGAATCCGGGAGCTAAAGTTCCCGAAATAACTGTAGCATGCAGCTGACCATGTCTACAAGGTACAATTACTGCATGCATTTGCTGGGTAAGACCCGTGACATGGTATAAACAACTATAAATCTCACCTGCAGCGAAGAGTATTAACAGTCAATATAGCGATACGAAGGTTGACACTGACATTTTGTTTTCACCTGGATATCGGAGTAAGATATTTGTCAAATACGCTTACTCGGCACTTATGATAAAGCCAACTGCCGGGAATTATGTTGTGTTAAATGTGATGGCTGCGTGCTGCACACCGCAGTCGTGTTATAACAAACTCAATGGTACATCCGCCCAACACGCGTAAGCAGTCTTATTCTCTCAGGTTCTTGTTTAGAAAGACCAGCTGCTCCAATGTAGCTGGTTGCAGCCTGTTTCTTTTCACGGTCTTGATCAGGCTGGCTGCAGAGAGCACTCGTTCAACTGCTCTAGAACTTGCAGGTACTGCAAATACATGTTTCGCTACTTCCGAAAGCAGCGGGTAGCGGGCCACACCAAGTTGACCATAAGCAAGCCACTATGAAAAAGGGCAACCAACATTCACATTCCTGTTCCTGGACACAATGACCTCATACAACTGGTTCTCATGTGGACATTTCGGGACTTATTTTAGCAATCTCTGGGACACCAGAACGCGACATCAGTCGCAGTTCCGAACCAACAAAAACAGACAAAATACGTGTATGGTAGTCCTTTTCTCGAACGTACATTGCCTGAGCTCGGTGGACCAGTGGTGTGCTTTCTCCAATGCGTTCCATTTCTAAGGAATTATTGAAAGCTGTGATACCGTTGTGAATTAGACATCGAACTACCCATGTGATTATGTGTGAGAGTATTGCATGACGTACCTTTAGTGCTCGGAAGGGGAGATGGCTATAGGCCTTAGAGGTGGTCTGTCTGACAGACAAACCAGCTCTTAAACTTGAAGCAGTCTACAAACAGTGTCCGTAGACTGCTTCACGCAATCAAAAAATCATGGGATTTCTTTTTAAACGAAACAGAACTTTTGGCGGGACATTGGGAACAGAGATGGCGGAATGCAAGGCAACCCATCTCAAATCCAAACATTTTTTAGACCTTCTCCTCATTAAGAGTTACATTGTATCATGTGTAAACATATGTGAAATGCAATTCAGCCAAATGTCTTGTAAAAACGTAATTACAGAGACGGACTCAGATACGACTGACAAAGAATCTGCCCGCCCGTCAACGTCAAATTTCGCAGCAGTCAAAATCCAACCATTTTCCTTCAGGAGCTTGACCAAATACACATCCAATTCCGTCGAAAAAAAAAACATGATTCAATCCAAATCATCTGTCAAAAGTGTGATTCAATCTAAATCCAAATCGTCGTCCTATTTTCCCCGTAAACCAAATCCCAAATCAAATCCACGAGCCCTTTGATGAATTTAAATCAAATCCCTGGATTCAAATCCGCAACACTGTTGTCCAGTGAACCCTCATTTGCTGTGAAATAATTATGCAACTTAGTTTATCGCGTAGGCACAGAAAGAATCCCGCCGCAAGCTTTGTATTTGACGATCGTAGCAGTGGCTTGAGCCAAAGTTTATCATTGCTTGTGATTCATATCTAGGTGTCTAAGAACACTACATGGGATTAGTGTTGATGGACAACGTTAAGTAGTTATAGGTGTAGTTAAACTACATTGCAGTAGTTAAAGAAGTAGTTTTAACCACTCCCCTGAAAAGTAGTTGAACTACTAGTTAAACTACTCCATCACGAAGTAGTTAGTAGTTATAGTTAAACTACTGTAGAAGTAGTTAGTGGCCATCACTGCTTATTACAGTTTACTCGTTATTGCGGTAAAGTCTGGCACAAAGCCCGTTTCCCATTTTATGGCACGACGTAGCTTGCGGGATTCCAACTTTCTCACGATGCTTCATTGGGAAAGGAGGTGACGCTTTGGAGACGCTTATACGCAAGATTGTTTTATTATTTCTTTCATTGGTGTCTCGTGCGTGGGAGTTTTTCTTAGAAGGTGTAAGGGCCGCATAATTCTCCCTCAAGTGGCGCTACACCGACAGGCAGATTTTTCTTTTATTTAGTTTATTTCCCATTCCGAATACAATGACCGGGGTGGTGGCGAAAAGCTTCAGAACCAGCTTGACGAGCCCGCGGACACCGGCAGGTATTAGAAGATGTACACATGTAACAAAAGATTGCCACGGGAACGGTGTTAGTAAATTATAATATCCTACATCATCCTACATATTACTACATGCAACAAGAAGAAATGGCACAACGAGGTAACATTAGACGCATTGACAAATTAAAACATGACGCAGCAAATGTCACAAATGAAAAAAAAAAAGGAAGTTTACGAGAAAAGCCTTACGGTTTTCGCAAACTCCCTCAATCACCTTCATCACTTGGCAATGATCTGCAGCACTTGTTTACCTGAGGTGTGTACAATATCTACATTAAGGTCAATGCAATCGGTGGTAGTCTATGGCGCAGACTGTGTATACCATAATTTACTCGGCAAGCATACGTCATCAACCAACCATCCAATCAATATAGAGCGTTAATGCTCCACCGAGATTCTCAGCGATAGTGTAGGCTATTACAAACGTACGAGCTACGTATCATCTTTTCTGCTCACTCCTATGCAGCCAATATACCGAGCATCTGCAACCAGCCTAAAGAACGAGGACCATGCGCCGGTTACTTCCCGAGGTACTACTACGACTCTATCGGAGGTACCTGCAAGGCCTTCGTCTATGGAGGTTGCCTAGGAAACGATAACAACTTTCCTACCATCGAGCAGTGCAACCAGACTTGTAGTGGTGAGCATAAAGTTTGTCGTCACTTTCGGAGGTACTTGTCTGAAATATCTCACTGTTCCTCCCTTAGCAGCCCTTTTGCTGACATACATCGTGCGCATAGCTTGGGTTTTTCACACAATTGAGACATACCACACAATTATGTCGCAGCAATTCCATCATATACCCTCTCGTCGTCTGTGACTCCTCCTATATTCTTATACTGGATCTTTTATTTATTTATTTTTTTAATCTATAGTTCTCCCTTCACCTTCACGGGTTTGGGTCCCTAACTTCATTATTCGCGACTACTCTTCTTTTCTTTTAAGTTCTTCTTCTTTTGTCTTGTTCTTCTTTTATTATTTCAAATTTCAGTACATTGCAAAGGCACAGTGAGGGTGTTTCATGGTCGGAGGGCAAATATACCGAGTGTCTCAATTAAATCGCCGGGCTAAATAACTCGCGAACGGGTGCACCAATCGACGAACTTTCTTTTTTTACGGTATCTGTCCGATACCACCTACAAGCTGCGTACCGTATGAATGAGTGGGAGGCGCTCATTATTTAAATAAAAATCCAAATGAGTTTCATAAAAAACATGACTTCCAAAGCAGGCCGCTGTCGGCATTAAAATGGGTACCACCCCTTTTGGAACCTTCAATAGACACCTTTTAGAGAAAAACCTCCAACCGAAGCGGGTCATTTATTGCAGTAATTAATTGGTTTCGGTTTACATATTTTGTCGCAGCAGGTCGCGGTGAAGCGCAAAAGGACGTAATTCATTGGCGTAATTCATTTGTGTAAGGGCATAATTCATTGGTCGATAAGGGAGGGGAGGAGCGTCCTTTTGCGCTTTACCGCGACCAGCCGCGACAAAAATATGTAAACCGAAACCAATTAATTACTGCAACAAATGACCCGCTTCGGTGGCAGATCTTTCTCTACAAAGTGTCCACTGAAGGCCCCAAAAGGGGTAGTACCCATTTGAATGCCGACAGCGCCCTGCTTTAGAAGTTAGTTTTTTTGTTTGTTTTTTTACGAAACGCATTTGAATTTTTACTTAAATAATGAGCGCCTCCCAGTCATTCACACGGTACGCAGCTTATAGGTGGTATCGGACAGATACTCGTAAAAAGTTTTGTCGATTGGTGCACCCGTTCGCGAATTATTTAGCCCGGGGATTTAACTGAGAAACCCGTATATGCGGATAATGCAAAGACAAGAACAACTTTATTTGAATGATGATGAGTGGAGAGTTTCATCGCCAGGGGGCGATGATAATGCAATAGTACGATGAAAGCAGTCACCAACTCCTAATTAAACAACTAACACGTAGAAAGCGAAGAAAGTGTATTAACGAGGGGAGGCACATGTGGTGTAATGCATAACGGAAACCTTCAGAGTTGTTATGATGACAAGGTTGCCAGGGTAAACGATTTCATTGGAACATATCTGGAAAGAAACATTTAATGAAACAAGTCCTGCCCAGGAGAGCGATCAGGCATTGAGGAAATGTGGCTTGGTGGTATACGTGCAGTATTAGAAGAAGAGCAAAGATGCAGTATAACAAGGTTGAATCATTAGAAATGCTTTGCAGAAATAAATTCACCTGCTGCAGTTGGTCGCATCAACGAGTCCAGCTTCATGTTCAGCCGGTAGCGTGGCTTCTGAGCTTAAAGAAACTATGAAACGATTTTTTTCTTCGTTTCGTTCGAAAGAAGACATTTTTCTGAGTCTAGAACCGAAATTTTACTTTCGTCGCGCGAGCGGATTTCTCGGGAGCGAATTTAAACGGAGCGGCGAAGGGAGGACAGCTGGCGCCACGCCGTGGAGAGCTGCCGAGCGGAGACACAACGGGCAACTTGACGCGACCACGGCCGGCTCAGCAACACGTCATCGTGACGTGTTGCCGAGCCGAGGAATCCCACCAGGAGCATGCGCCGTAGGATCCCGCGTATGCGGTCATCGGGAGTGGAAATCTCCATGACAGCAGCTTTCGCGCGATCGGCAGATTTCGGCAGTGGCGGCAGCCACAGCGCGAGCTCGCGGCATTACTTGCCATTGTGCAACACCGGTGACGTAACGGGGAACCGAAGAGCGGTCCGTACAGTTACACCATCGGCAGGGAAATATGCGCGGGAGAGGAGGAACGCGGAAGAGACATTTCCAGCGCGCGCTCCTCGCAGAGTGGAGCGATTTCGTCCGGAAACATTTGTGGCATATTAGTTTCTCTGCGGGAAGAACAGTTTCCATCGAAAAAAAGTATGGGGGTTCGGGAAATTTCATAGTCCCTTTAAGATCGCAGGTTTCATTCCGGCCGAGTGAGGAGGAGGTAAACATTGCTTCCAGCACCGGGTGTCGGAAATTTCCGGCGCACGGCAAAAGAACCCCAGGTGGTTGAAATTACCCGCAGTTCTACCCTGCAGCATGTCGCCACACAGGCTGACACACGCTACTTTTAAATCTACTCCAGTTACTTCAAGTGTCCAACTACGTAATGCTTTCCGTATTCATCTATCGTAACATTTCGGATCATGCAGACTCCCCTTTTCTTTAGGTTTCAACAACAATAACAACTTTATTTCGGGATAATGGGTGGGGAGTTTCATCGCCGGGGGAGATACTCTACCCCATTGCTGGAGGTGAAGCAGGGAATGAAGTAATGGGTCCCGTTACAATGAGGATCTTTAGGTTTCAAATTTAAACATTCGCACGCAAAATATGGTTTTCTTACAAGATGGCGGAAAGATGTTGCATGAGTGTTACGATATGAATTTATTCGTGTCTTAGAACGGCCACATGGGCCCTGATATTCGTCAAATTACAGGGTATGGGCTACTATACATAAAACGCACAATATTTCATCAAATATAGACACTAATATAACAAAACCATGTAGTCAGGCAAAGGGGTGGGCACCTTGACGTCGTAATCTCTTATCTCCGGGAGGTTGAAAGCGACAACGAAACCGACCTGGACCTTCCTCTCAGTTCCCCGCGTTTCAAGTTGGCTATCAAAAGGGTGATTCACTCTGCCTCGTTTGCGTTGCCAAAAGGGTGAAGTAGAGTCACAGCACTACATACTACAATTTGTGGTGATCGGTAGTAAAGTACAGGATTCATCTCTGGGTGTATCAAGGGCACCAGCTTGAAGTGCCTAAGTTTATGGCTAATGAAAGCAGGCATTTGTGAGGTCTATAGGTGTCATTACGTAAGTTAATTCAGTTACTATCGTCCAATGCTGCAGTAATAGACCTCTACCCAAAAAACGTCACCGTGACGTAATCATGACGATGGTGGCTCGGACGGGAAACCCCGTTCTTTCGCTAGTCGTATTCCCTCACGAAGGTCGTCTCTTCGTATTAATGGCACACACAAATGAGGTCACGTTTTTAGTGGCTTCGGTGTCTCTAGCAGCATCCGCTTCGCGTTCTCGGTCCGTCACCCCAGGGTTGGATCTCACCATTGTGGCATCAACGAGTCCACAGCTTCATGTTATTCGCTAATTTTGATTTTCGCTGGGACCTCCGTCACCTTTACGAAAAGGAACTCAAGGGCCTACTGCATAATGCTTTCCTTCCGTATTCATCGTATCGAAACTTTCCGGAAGAAGCAGAAACCTCGTTTCTTTAGCTGTGAAATTTTAACATTCAATTCCTCGCCGCCCTCCCCCCCCCCAAAAAAAAATGAAAATAATACGAAAAAGATGATTCTCTTATAAATTTACATGATGATGAAAGAAAGATCTTGCTCATGTATTATCCTCTTTACAACAAAATGTGAATTCTGAAAGCGCGGCCTTCGTGCACATATAATAGAATGTTATCAGTTATTGTGCACCTTGTCCGCGTAGGTTCTAATGTTTACGTTCGTAGTAATACGCCGGGTACGAGCTACTACAGAGTTTTAGGAGAACGTTGAAGTTACGCATTAACGTTCTCGAAAACATGATCGCCTGATTCCTTTGGAGTGGATGACATCACGTTGCTGATATGTGATTGCCTGACTGCGATACGGAGTCGGCATCGGGGGGCGCTTACGATTTTCTAAAACTCCCCACTTAAGGAACTGGAATAAAGATTAAGAGGCTTTTCCCCTGGGAACCGGGTCTGGCCCAAAGTATGTAGTCTCGATCACCTTTTCTTCGCAGCATGATGTCACGAGTGTTAAGACTCAAGCCTACCTTTAGTGCAAACAACGTTCATTGCTGAGTTCACACGACCGATCCATCGAGGCAACATCATCTCAAACCGCGACGCCAACAAGGATAACGCGGGAAGTGTTCGCAGTCGCTTGACGTCAGCAATGCCTTCTCTCTTTTGGTTTGTCGAAAATAGGAGGCCTTTTTGTCAACATGGCTTAACTCCTACGCTCAACTCAAACCAGAGGCGATGGCACTGTGGTTGGCATGTAGAGCTTGTTATGCGGTCAGGTCTCTGCGTTTAGAGTGTCACTTCCATGTTTCTGTGGAAGAAGTTGCACAGGTTAGCGTAGATAACGTTTCTGCGACGTTGCACAGTGTTCGTCAGGCGGTGAATCCTACAAGATGTCAAAGTACTTCGCCGTTTGAGCTGCCCAGAAAAAAAGTTTCTACGAGCGTACAACACAAATTTGATTTAATGTATATCGACTTCGTTTCTGGCAAAATGATTTGTGAATATACAGTACTGGATGACTGAATGGAATATGCTGATATTTTACTTTTTGTTTTTGTTCTTTGTGTGTGTGTGCAATTATTCCGGATTTCTAGCTGATAACTCTTGGCACTGTTTGTCACAGGCGCTTCTCAGCCAGAATCACGCAAGATGATACCTTCCTTCGTTATCAAATCAAGTAAGTCATCGTGACAGTATAGATCAA
Organism: Ornithodoros turicata; assembly: GCF_037126465.1. NCBI lineage: Eukaryota > Metazoa > Arthropoda > Arachnida > Ixodida > Argasidae > Ornithodoros > Ornithodoros turicata. The sequence goes on from NW_026999407.1 coordinate 928,037, forward strand.
TACTAAATAATAATCACATATATATCGCACTGGCATATCTTAACCGTCAGTGGAGCCAAATATGCAATGCACACCCAAAAATGTTTTATTATTTACTTTGTTGTATTTAGTTTGATTTTTCACGATTACTTTATCATAAAACAAAGCCACCCTGAGTCAATACAAGAAATACAACTGCCACCTTTTCTCAAATTTCTAAATTGTTTTTCCAATTATAAAACCGAAGTTCCATTGTGTCGTGATTTGACCTACAGAAGCATCTTGTAACGCACCCATGCTCAAAAACTGCAGTCCATAGGCGTTCCGCAAAGAACACGTACGTTGTGCTTTTATAAGAGATGTTTCAGTATGGCCCGCATACATCCCAGCGTGTGGCCATATTCAGCACAAGGTTATCAAGAAGCTGTTGAGGCAATGGAATCCCATCAGACTTCTTCATAGGTCGTAAAGAGCGGATCACGTTGTGGAACCAAAGCGTCCCACGCATGCTCAATGGCAAAGAAGTGACATTTAACGAAACCCTGCTTCATCCGTGAAGCTGTCCACCAGAAGTCGCAATGCAAAATATTTTCGCTCTGCAGCGTATTGTCACCGCGCAATAAAATATACAAAAGACAGTTGGAGATAGCATTCGCAGCCGAGAGACACGAGCCCCGCGTGACGTACAAACTGCCTTTCTTTCTTCTCGGCTCACGCGCTGCTTGTAGAACAGTTCCGTTGGACATCACTGGTCACTCGCCGGAGCCCGTGATGCGTCACGACTTTTCCGCGTTCGCCGATGTGCCCTTTGCACGTGGAGAAGGTTTTTTTCAAGGCGGAACAGAGCCTTGCGCGTGCTCTGTAGGGGACATGCACACATCGTTCTTTGGCAGGAGCACATTCTATTCGTTGCAGATGATGTTGCAGTGAAAAACAAAAAATAAGGATGTTTTGGGGTCCACTTCCATGCTCCTTTAAATCCGGAGAGTGAGCGGCTGATATTCATTACGTGGATCAGGCTGGAGGTGACTGTTGTCGTTATGGAGCTGCTTGACGTAGTCTGCAACGTCACGACTATCGCAGAGGGGCATCACGCGTCTTGGGCCGACTTCACAGGAAATTGTGCCGACATTTGTCTTAAAGTGTTTCAAGAAAGCCCAGGGGGAAAACACCCATACAGCACAGCCAGCGCGAAGCCGGTTCACCTTCCCAGCCTCCAAGTGGGGATCACCTTTGTTATCGCCCGTGACACCAACCAGTCGCGGGCAAGGGAGATATGTCCCTGAACAGATTTCAAAAACCGGGCATAGATATTTTGCAATAATAGCACAACACGTCATGAGAAATATATCTTATCGACATTCGGAATCTCTCATAGATATTCGAATCTCGGTATTCTCGACGTAAGGAATAATTCGGTGCTTTTTGTCTCTGGCAAATGCGGATAAGTATAGCTCGTACATTGTAAGTGAAAGCACATACCAAATAAATTAATATCAGCGTAGCGTAGAATTTAGCGTTTCGGACTGGACAATCGTCAACCTTCTCCACAGGTTGGATCAACTCTAGCTAATCGGTACGACGGATACACTGTAGATTTCGTGGACCTAGTTGTCAAACTGAATTGGTATTTTCCACGCTTGCAGATTCATGAATGAAAAGTCTGAGTCAACTCTGAGAAAAATCCGACAAAATCTGAGTGAAAAGAACCGTTTCACCAGTTTCGTATGGTGCTGCTGGTGCTACCTTGGCCACCTCACCAGTACCTTTTCAACACTAAAAAGTCGGTTGTCAAGTTCCGCGAGGGCGTTCTTCAGTGTTCGCCGACTAGAGTCAAAGAGCGGCCGGTGACCAACACGTGCTCCGTGTTCTCCACAGTTCCGCAACTTGAACAGTTCGGCGATCCAACGACACCTATCTTCGTATAGTTTCGTATCAAGTCCGACTGATAGCAGAAATGTAATAGAGCTCTGAAATGTATTTTGATTTGCAATCGAAAGAACAGGCTCAATTGAAACCCTGCTTCTTTCATTTGGTTTACTTCATGTGCATTGTGGTAGAGCGAAACGTAAAGCCAGTCGGCAGCTTCACAGAGTCTGAAGCCGCCCCAGTTCCAAGTTTGCAAATATTAATTCAAAATTATAGAGAATTGGCTCAGTCAAAAAATTACCCGTTATAATTTTTCTTAGTTTCTATTAATTTCAATACAATTCAATTTGTCATGTACATAATGGGCGAACAAAACTTAAGCTTACCCACTGGCAACCTGCCAAGCGTTCCGTGGTAAAGTTTTTGGATTTTGAAATATTCGTTTGATGATCACACAGAGTCATAGTTACACAGACATCATTTTTTAGGTGCGCCTTATTTCGGTGAGGTCGAGCTAAAATGGGGGTCCTTGAACACTGTTTTCATTACAGAAAGTGTTACGATACAGTACAAAGGGTCTTTGTCAGATTTTATTTGTTGGTTTAATGAATTAATGAAACGCTAAGCGACCTCTATCAGTGATTGTCGAATCTGCGCAGTGTGTGTGCCGCCCAATCATGATACATTTTCCTCCACACAGGCAGCAGCAGGATTGTGATCTGCCATCTGAAACCTGACAGAGGACCGTGCCCCGGGTACCTCCCGAGATTTTACTACGATCCCGCCTCGAAAAGCTGCAAGCAATTCAATTATGGTGGTTGCCAAGGAAACGCCAACAACTTTGAGTCGACTGATGAGTGTATGAAGGCTTGTGCGGGTAAGTCGACCCGACGGGTGTTCCTCTTTAAACATCGGCTGCCGTACATTCCGCCGGTGCAGTTGTACTAGGACCCAGCATATCCCCCATAGAGCTCATAGTTTTAAACAATTCACACAACACTCAAAACAATACCCAAATGCCAACACAAATGAAATATCACTCTAGCGAGGTTCAATACCAACTAAAACTGGGAAACCTGCAAGGCTGCGCCTGCCCTTAAAACTGGTGGCCCTAAATGTCCTCCGAATTACATATTCATATCCCTGCTATTTACCAGCGGTAAGAGTCTGAAACACTACATAATCAATCAAGTAATCACTTATTCTCGAACACGGCTTCTTTTGGCACGTCCAACACGGTATTTTCAATCCATTTGCCTCTTACTTTTCCTCCTCGCTTTTTCACGAGCCACATTTTTATATCTCTGTAACTTGCCTTGTGAAAACTCAACCTTTCCGGGTTTGAGTCATGTTTTTGTCCTGTCCCTCTGTTTTTTTTTCCTCAGGCTTTTCGCATTGCTTTGTCCACCACCTGCACTGCATCTATGTCATACCCTGAGTGAGACACAGATTTCGTCGAGGTCTTTCAATCGTACCGCGATTTGCTGAAACATAGTTCATACAGTCCAAGGAGTTCACTGATTCGAGGTTTTACAGAGGTTAGGTACAGGTTACCTCGTTGTTAAGCGCCAAAAGTCGACGCTATCTTCCAGGATTTCAAAAAAGGCATTTCACAGGGTATTTTACCCCATACCGTTGAGGAAACTAGACGTCATAACACAACACGATGTTCTGATTAGAGTCAGTAAATAGAGTACAGAGTATCGTATTACTTTTCCATACCGGAGCCGCCGTCCAGTGTTCGCCATTGGGCCGATTGTGTCAGGTGGTTTCCCTTCCAAGAAATCGTCGTCCATGTTGAGTCCCCTCCATCCAAAAACCGGTTTCCTGGGTTACGAGCTGGATCGACTGAGCGTTGTTCTCCACCGGTGAAGGGGGAGATTGGCGTCCCATTGCTAGGCGACGCAGACGCGCCGGACTCAAGATGGCGGGCTCGCTCGCCGGCGTGGCTACTCAGTGTCACTACTCTACTCCCTATTTAGTGATTCTAGTTCTGATTAGATGGCTCTCGTTCTACCTTCAGAATACACCTCCTCCGAGGTTGCGGAGTTACCACTCTAGGGTTGGAATGATTCCGGAATCATTCCAGATTTATCACAGCCCAGAATGGAATTGGAATGGAATGGCGGAAACTGTCCTACGAATGGAATGGGAATGAAATTAGGCATTTTTCGCGGACGGAATGGAATTCGAATTGAACGTTCTGGTTGCCACACGGTCAAGGGCGAAATAATCTTGTCTTTGTGCTTTTTTCGTGGTGGGTAATGTCAGTCATCTCTAGCACTGCTGGGCTAGCCAGTACGGTTTCTTTTGTTGGTGGAATTAAAGGAATGGAATGGGGTTGCAAAGCCATTCCAAGAGTGGGAACTGACCATACCTTTGCATTCCAAGGAATGGAATTGGTGACCGCATTCCGCAACCCTGGTTTCTATCATCTCGGGTGTTCTCCGTGGCATCCGTTTTGGGACCGATTCCTTGTCTATTCCACATACATGACATCGCAAACATTGTGTCTGTACCGAAATAGGTTATACACAGATGATAGCGTTCTTTTGAATGCTGTTTAAAATTCCGACGATCCTGAAGATTTACGTTTTCGGATGACAGTGAGCCGTTGGCAATGCCTTTTCCATATTGCTTTTCGGGACGAATCGTGCTTAATGCAGTTAAACTACTTTTTATGCAGAAGTCTCAAGAATCCCCGTGAACGAATGGTCTGCTCGTAGCCTCATGTCGGAGTCTGAATCGGGTAAGAGTTTCTGCGAAACAGCCAGCACTATATTATTCCTATCTCAGCATTGCGTGTTTATTCGTACGTCGACTTTCTTGATCAGAAATATTGCTCCCCTAACCGATGAACAGAGTGTGTGGTGAGCGGACAATGTCTATAACTTCAGAGGATGATATTCTGGAATCGACGTGCGGAATCTTGCGGAGTGCGTTTGCGGAGTAATTAATAACTGATAAATCTGTACGAATAAATATATAGGAGACCTATATATTCACCCTTGTTCTACTACTGCTATTCTTCTACTACTATATTGGCACTGTTTTCTGATACTCGGCAGGTTTCATGCCGAGGGGGTCGACTAACATCCTTGTCATAACGTCAAGGTTAATATACCGGTGAAAATAAGGTATCAGTGCCAACATCTGAATATTTCTTTCTTTTTTTGTCGCTCTCAAGCGTGGAGAAGTATGGTTCTTATATCGTAACTGCGCGTACATACTACAAATTAAATTTTATTCTTTGAGCATGTGTGTTATCTCTATTTACAGCGGAGAAACCCGCTATCTGCAACCTGCCGGTAGACAAGGGACCTTGTTTGGCCTTCGTTCCAAGTTACTATTTCGACACTGCGGAAGGTATCTGCAAAGAATTTATTTACGGTGGATGCAGAGGAAACGACAACAACTTCCACACAATTGAGCAGTGCAACCAAACCTGCGGCGGTGAGTTTGGATCAACTATATTTCACTTGTCGTAATATCTATAGACCAGCAACGCCGGTAGTAGTAAATAGTCATTCAGTCACCGGCGTTGTCAGCACTATTTCTTCTACTTTGTTTTGGCGATGATACGTATCTCTTTTCGGCAAATATCTTATTTGACTAATTCTAACGACTAATAGCTTAACCTGGAGCCCTATTCTCGTCAAAGTAATCGACCTCGATTACTTTGTGTCTTTGCCTGTCATTGATTGGTCTTTACGTGAAGAAGGAGTGGCCACTAAGGTCTAACGACCAATGATATGCGAGACACAGAGTAATCGAGCTCGATTACTTTGACGAGAATAGGACCCCAGTACGAACTAATACCTCGACTTCATAAGTTCTGATACCCTGTGTATTCGCTATTTCAAAACGGTGAATATATACAGAATGTCCTCCACGGCTATGGGTCTTTTGTACCTCAGCCATGCAACTCTGCACATCTGTTTCTTTTTTCACGATGCATAGATAGTGAGGTCGTGTTTTTTTTTTGTCCTCTCATATAATCCCCAGTTTTGAAGCAAGTTCCTTATCTTCTGAACTCTTTTTAATGATGTTTAAAATTTCGATGATCCTGGAGGATCACCGTGTTCTGACAATCAGCAGCTGCCAATGCCTTTTCGTTGTTCCTTTCCGTGACGAATCATGCTTAATGCAATTGAACAACTTTTTATCCACCAGTCTCAAGAACCCCATCCGAAGAATGGTCTCCTCGCAGTCTTACGTTGGAGTCTGATTCGGGTAAGAGTTTCTCCGAAACAGCCAACTCGGTATTATTACCGATCTCAACATAGCATGTTTATTCGTATACGTCCACTCGGTTAATCGGAAATATTGATCCGAAATTACGCGTTGAACTGCAATCGTGAACAACATGTGTGATGAGAGGAGGATATCTACAGCTGCGTGATTGATATTCTGGAACCGGCTTGTAGAATTTTGCGGAGTACGTTTACGGAGTAATTAATAACGGCTGGTATTGAAACAAATTCCTCCTTACTATTAAATATACTGTGGTTGTTGATTCCTAATACTGGGCAGCTTTCATGCAGTATAAGGCCGACCAATATTTGTGTCATAAGGTTAACGTAAGGTTAAAATAAAGTGTTTGTGCCAACATCTCGATATGCGGAACACCGATACTCTACGAATACTCTCTATCAAAAGTGCACTATATTGTAACTGCGAGTACATACCAAAAATGTAATGGTATTCTTTGAGCGCGTTTCTTATCTCTATTTACAATAGAGAAGCCCTTTATCTGCAACCTGCCGAAAGCCACAGGACGTTGCTTGGCCTACATCCCAAGGTACTATTTCGACTCCGCGGAAGGAATCTGCAAACAATTTATTTACGGTGGTTGCGAAGGAAACGAAAACAACTTTGAGACAATTGAGCAGTGCAAGCAAACCTGCAGCGGTGAGTTTGAATCAGCTATATTCCATTTGTCGTCACACATCGTTGCTAGTTGTAACTAGTAATTCCTTCACCGGCGTTGTCAGCACTCTTCCCTGGTGATGTTACAAATGTCTTTCCGGAAACTATTTCATTTTACAAAATCTATCGACTAACTCCTTAATTTATACTATCTAATACCTCGACTAATTCTTCGTAAGGTATGACCTTCGTTGTCGCTGCGCCAAAATAATCCCAATAATCAATCATTCAATCTTCGTAAGTTCTAATACCTTTAGTATTCACTATTTCACGACGGTCAATATGGAATGTCCTCCACAGTTATGGGTTCTTTGCACATCAAAAATGCCTCTTTATCTCAAATATAAAGAGTTTAACGAAAGTTTTACCTACATTATTAAAAACAGTTACTTAAAAGTACTTCAGTTGGACCTCTTTTTCAACGACGCATAGACAGTGAGGTCACTTTTTTTTTCCTCTCATACAATCCCCAATTTTGAATGTTATGTATCGAATTTATGAACGGTAGACTAATGGCGAATTCGGGCTGTCATTTCATGGCAACACGACCTAGCACTAGGAAATTGTTAGGTCGGCGCCCCCGCGTGAGTCACGTGACCGTTCCCACAGGAACCTGAGTCTCAGGAATCTGGCCGTTTTAGAAGCATGGAATCACGCTAGGGGCATCGCGGTCGCTCCTCTTCCGGTTCCGTCGTCTGCTAAGCCACGTCCACTTCGTCGTGCGTGCGGGCCAATGAGGGCCATCGTCACCCTCGCGATGTGAAAGTGAACACACCGCATGTAGTTGGGATATCCGCTGCCCGGTCTCTTCGATGCCGGGCCAGAGCGCGCTAGCTGGCCAATTCGTAGCACTCGTAAGGCGCCACGCGAACATGCGAGATTTGGCAAAACTGGCGACAACAGGCGGGATCTGGCAAAAATAGTTGCCACGAAATGACCGCTCGAATTGCAGAGAAATCATCTACGGAGGCTGTCATGGAAATTAAAACAACTTTGAGACGTTCGAGATCTGCAACCTTATTCACTAGTAAGAAATGGTTTAGTTCAATCACGATGGATTAATCCCCATACTTAGATAAAGCCACGATCCTTCGATACTACGAGTATATAGACGACCTGAGCCCGTGACGTAATTGATTACGTAGCGCCGCCGCGCAAAGCATGTTGGTGGGCACTATCAGCTTTATCAGCCTATCAACCGACGCGTTTTTGCCGCTTGTTGTCCACCACCCCAATATATAACCTCGAACCTGCCTTCTCATGCCGTCACATGTTTGTAAACACAAGGTCGTCTATTGAAGGGACGTGATAAAGCCTCGTCTCCATTATTAGGCAACAAGAAATTCCATTCTTTGTTCCGTTAGTCTTCCTGCTTCGCCTATATTGAGTGTCCTTTTCGTTCTTCTAAGGTCGTGGAGGTCTCTTTCAAGTGGGACTCCGCAACAAAATCTTCACAAAGGTTGTGGCATATCCCTAAACTTTGGGACGTCATGAACATGGGTACGATATATCTCGTTCCGAAACTGCGCAGATTTTATTCCAACGAATTTATTACGAAGGGAGCTCTTCGCCACTGTGAACCTAGATGGCACTGAAACCAAAACAGTGCTGACATCATCCGGCAAGGGAGAATGCAGGCTTCGTAGCAGACGGAAATGCTGGGTGACGTCACGGTGTCCTCCTCCGGGAGAACCGCCATAGTATGGGCCTGTTGCACTAAAGCATCGTCTGGCGACCGCAGCGCCAACTGTCCTCCTCTGGTGTAGAGCGCCCTTACTAGTGGGTCGTGTCCCGTATGTGTTCTGCCTTACCGCCGTACGGGGAACGTCATCTCTTTTGTGGAAATCTCTGCGCCACGATTTCTCAGAGCCGCAGTGTAGGTGATAGATGCCCATGTACGGAAAAACATCCGGAGGCACTTCAGAATACGGTTCGGAGTGCCCTCATACGTCGTGAAAGAGGCCCATGGGGTCTGTTTTCTGCTCTTCGCATTTCGGTTTAGGTCTGTTTCGGTTTCGCCAGACCTTCCAGTCGTAGCGCGTTTTGTTGAAACATCGGTCGAAACAATTCATATATTTGCTGAAATATTAAGCGCGAACCACACTCGTCGTCTTATTTCTTAATTTTCTTCTTATTACTTCCTATTTATTTCCTTCTTTAATTAATATCTTTTCTTTTTATTTATTTATTATTATTTCTTATTTCTGGAATAGCAAGCCGACGTCCCGTTTGGCTGACCTTTCCCCGTTTTTTTTTTCCTTTTCGTCTAATAAATATATCCCCCCACCCCCGGTCATCCCATGTGTCTACTTGTTGTGACCGCTTCTTTGTCTGATGTATGAGATCGCAAACGTTGTGTCTGTGCCGTATATGTTATACGCATATGATAGCGTTCTTTTTAATTAAGTTTAAAATTCTGATTATCTCGTAGGATCACCGTGTTCTGATGACAATCAGCCGCTGCCTATGCCTTTTCCATGTTCCTTTTCGTGACAAATCATGCTTAATGCAGTTGAACACCTTTTACCCAACAGTCTCAAGGACTCCATCAGAAGAATGGTCTCCTCGCAGTCTTACGTTGGAGTCTGATTCGGGTAAGAGTTGCTCCGAAACAGACAACTCTATATTATTACCTATCTCAACATAGCATGTTTATTCGTATACGTCGACTCGGTTAATCGGAAATATTGATCCGAAATTACGCGTTGAACTGCAATCGTGAACAACATGTGTGATGAGCGGAAGATATCTACAACTGCGTGAGTGATATTCTGGAACTGACGTGTGGAGTTTTGCGGAGTACGTTTACGGAGTAATTAATAACGGCTGGTATTGAAACAAATTCCTCCTTACTATTAAATATACTGTGGTTGTTGATTCCTAATACTGGGCAGCTTTCATGCAGTATAAGGCCGACCAATATTTGTGTCATATGGTTAACATAAGGTTAAAATAAAGTATTTGTGCCAACATCTCGATATGCGGAACACCGATACTCTCTACGAATACTCTCTATCAAAAGTGCACTATATTGTAACTGGGAGTACATACCAAAAATGTAATGGTATTCTTTGAGCACGTGTCTTATCTCTCTTATCTCTACAACAGAGAAGCACCCTACCTGCAACGTGCCGAAAGACAAAGGACCTTGCAAGGGCTACTTCCCAAGGTACTATTTCGACTCCGCGGAAGGGATCTGCAAACAATTTATTTACGGTGGTTGCCAAGGAAACGAAAACAACTTCGAGACAATTGAGCAGTGCAAACAAACCTGCAGGGGTGAGTTGCAATCAGCTATATTCCATTTGTCGTCACACCTAGATCAGCATCGTTGCTAGTAGTAACTAGCAATTCCTTCACCGGTGTTGTCAGCACTGATTCCTCTACTTTCTTTTGGTGATGTTACAAATGTCTTTTCGAAAACTATTTCCTTTTACGAAATCTAACGACTAACACCCTAATTAATACTATCAAATACCTCGACTAATCCTTCGTAAGTTCTAATACCTTTAGTATTCACAACGGTCAATATATGGAATGTCCTCCACAGTTATGGGTTCTTTGTACATCAAAAATGCCTCTTTACCTAAATTATAGTGTTAAACGAAAGTTTTACCTAAATTATTAAAAATTGTTACTTAAAAGTACTTCAGTTACACCTCTTTTTCAACGATGCACAGACAGTGAGGTCGCGTTTTTTTTTTGTTTTTGTTTTTTTGTCCTCTCATATAATCCCTAGTTTTGAAAGACGTACCTTATGTTATGTATCGAATTTATGAACGGTAGACTAATGGCGAATTCGGGCTGTCATTTCATGGCAACACGACCTAGCACTAGGAAATCGCTAGGTCGGCACCTCCGCTGAGTCACGTGACCGTTGCCACACGAACATGAGTGTCAGGAATCTAGCCATTTTAGAAGCATGGAATCACACTAGGGTCGTTGCGGTCGCTCGTCTTCCGGTTCCGTCGTCTCCTAACCCACGTCAACTTGGACGTGCGTGCGAGCCAATGAGGGCCCTCGTCACCCTCGCGATGCGAAAGTGGAGATACCGGATGTAGTTGGGAAATCCGCTGCCCGGTCTCTTCGATGCCGGGCCAGAGCGCGCTAGCTGGCAAATTCCTGGCACTCGTATGTTGCCACGAAATGAGCACTCGAATTGCAGATATTCATCTACGGAGGCTGTCGTGGAAATCAAAACATCTTTGAGACCTTCGAGATCTGCAACAACCTTTGCTCTAGTAAGGAATGGTTTAGTTCAATCACTATCGATTAATCCCCAGTCCTAGATAAAGCCACGATCCTTCGATACTACGAATATAGACGACCTGAGCCCCTGACGTCATTGATTACGTAGCCCCTCCGCGCAAAGCATGTTGGGTTGGTGGGCGCTATCAGGTTTATCAGCCTATTAACCGACGCGTTTTTCCCGCTTGTTGTCCACCACCCCAATATATAACCTCGAACCTGCCTTCTCATGCCGTCACATGTTTGTAAACACAAGGTCGTCTATTGAAGGGACGTGATAAAGCCTCGTCTCCATTATTAGGCAACAAGAAATTCCATTCTTTGTTCCGTTGGTCTTCCTGCGGCGCCTATATTGAGTGTCGTTTTCGTTCTTCTAAGGTCGTGGAGGTCCCTTTCTAGTGGGACTCCGCAACGAAATCTCCACAAAGGTTGTGGCATATCCCTAAACTTTGGGACGTCATGAACATGGGTACGAAATATCTCGTTCCGAAACTGCGTTGATTTTATTCCAACGAATTTATTACGGAGCGAGCGCTTCGCCACTGTGAACCGGGATGGCACTGAAAGCAAAACAGTGCTGACATCATCCGGCAAGGGAGAATGCAGGCTTCGTAGCAGACGGAGATGCTGGGTGACGTCACGGTGTCCTCCTCCGGGGGAACCGCCATAGTATGGGCCTGTTGCACTAAAGCATCGTCTGACGACCGCAGCGCCATCTGTCCTCCTCTTGTGTAGAGCGCCCCTACTAGTCGGTGGTGTCCGGTATGTTCCCTGCCTTACTGTCGTACCGGGAACGTCATCTCTCTTGTGGAAATCCTTGCGGCGCGATTTTTCAGAGCCGCAGTGTAGGTGATAGATGCCCATTTACGGAAAAACCTCCGGAGGCGCATCAGAATACGGTTTTGAGTACCCCCAAAACGTCGTGCAAGAGGCCCATAGGGCTCTTTTTTCTACTCCTCGCGTTTCGGTTTCGCCGAGGCCTTCCAGTTTCTCTCTCTCTTTCTCTTAGCAGCCAGACGACGAACGAACAGGTTAAAAAAATTGTCAGCCAGTTAAGAGCAAACTCAAAATAGCTGCTACAGATTACCTTACACCTTTATCTGACTTCCGCACCAGGAAAGAGCACAATTTACAATTCAGACATTTTTTTGCCACGTAACGACTGTTACGAATTTAGTTATTTCCCGTTGATCGAATGGAATCGCTTGTCCGCAGATGCTGTCAATGCTAAAAATGTCGAATGCTTTGTTAAACTGGGGGACGGGTCGTGACATCAATGCGTTAGTCATTGTCTTCGTTTGTTTGAGTACACACCTATACTGTAGCCCTCTCCTGCCTTGGCCCCTAACAGGGGGCTGGCAGTATGTCGAATAAATAAACAAACACCCCCGAACATCCCCGTTCCCGCTCGACTCGCTCTGCAGGTCGTAACGAGGAGGAGGAGGAGGATGATTGTGATGTCATCGTGGTTACTAGAGAGAGACGACACTTCTCCAAACAAGGAAACCAGTTAGCGGGCTTCCCCGCAATGACGTCAAAGCGACCGTGGCGGGTAGTTGCGGGTATTGCCACCGTTGCGCGCGTTCGCGATTTTCAAAATCGAATTACGCGATATGCGTGCATCTGTCGAGTGAATCATTTCGCATGGAACGTTTTAGCAGTTTTCTGTCCTCTTAAGCGCCAAAAGTCGACGTTATCTTCGAGGATTTCAGAAGGGCGTTTGATAGGTTACGTCACCCGATACGGTTGAGGAAACTACCCAAGCAGCACAATATACTGAAAGTCGAGTGCAATAGGGGTGGACGGTATGTGTCTTATCAATGTTCTTTAGTTTCACTGGTCTGTTCAAGGACTTCCACCTACCCGACCACCCCTGTTGCACTCGACTTTCAGTACATTTTGCTGCTTGGGTAGACGATGTAACACAACAGGATATTCTGATGAGATGTCTTCTCATTCTACCTTGAGAACAGATTGCGATGTGTACACCTCCTCCAAGGCATCTGTTATCTCAGGTGTCTCCTTGTTGTGACCGAGTTTCTGTCTCAACTCTTTTCAATGATGTTTAAGATTTCGATGATCCTGGAGGATCACCGTGTTCAGGCAATCAGTAGCTGCCAATACCTTTTCCATGTTCCTTTTCGTGACGAATCGTGCTTAATGCAGTTGAACAACTTTTTACCCACCAGTCTCAAGAACTCCATCGGAAGAATGGTCTCCTCGCAGTCTTACGTTGGAGTCTGATTCGGGTAAGAGTTTCTCCGAAACAGACAACTGTGTATTATTACCTATCTCAACATAGCCTGTTTATTGGTAAACGTCGACTCGATTAATCGGAAATATTGAACCGAAATTACGCGTTGAACTGCAATAGTGAACAGCATGTGTGATGAGCGGAGGATATCTACAGCTGCGTGATTGATATTCTGGAACCGGCTTGTGGAATTTTGCGGAGTACGTTTACGGAGTAATTAATAACGGCTGGTATTGAAACAAATTCCTCCTTACTATTAAATATACTGTGGTTGGTGATTCCTAATACTGGGCAGCTTTCATGCAGTATAAGGCCGACCAATGTTTGTGCCATAAGGTTAACATCAGGTTAAAATAGAGTATTTGTGCCAACCTCTCGATATACGGAACGCCGATACTCTCTACGAATACTCTCTATTAAAAGTGCACTATATTGTAACTGCGAGTACATACAAAACCTATAATGGTATTCTTTGAGCACGTGTCTTATCTCTCTTATCTGTACAACAGAGAAGCCCTCTATCTGCAACCTGCCGAAAGAAGAAGGACCTTGCAAGGGCTACTTCCCAAGGTACTATTTCGACTCCGCGGAAGGAATCTGCAAACAGTTTGTTTACGGTGGTTGCCAAGGAAACGAAAACAACTTCGTGACATTTGAGCAGTGCAACCAAACCTGCAGCGGTGAGTTTGAATCAGCTATGTTCCATTTGTAATCACACCTAGATCAGCATCGTTGCTAGTAGTAACTAGTACTTCCTTCACCGGCGTTGTCAGCACTGTTTCCTCTACTTTCTTTTGGTGATGTTACAAATGTCTTTTCGGAAACTATTTCATTTTACGAAATCTAACGACTAACTCCTTAATTAATACTATCGAATACCTCGACTAATTCTTCGTAAGGTATGACCTTCGTTGTCGCTGCGCCAAAAAAATCCCAATAATCAATCAATCAATCTTCGTAAGTTCTAACACCTTTAGTATTCACTATTTCACGACGGTCAATATGGAATGTACTCCACAGTTATGGGTTCTTTGTACCTTTACCTCAATTATAAAGAGTTGAACGAAAGTTTTACCTGGGTTATTAAAAATAGTTACTTCAAAGTACTTGAGTTGCACCTCTTTTTCAACGATGCATAGACAGCGAGGTCTTTTTTTTTTTCTTTGTCCTCATATAATCCCCAGTTTTGAAACAAGTTCCTTATGTTATGTATAGAATTTATGAATGGTAGACTAATGGCGAATATGGGCTGCCATTTCATGGCAACACGCCCTAGCACTAGGAAATTGCTAGGTCGGCGCCCCCGCTGAGTCACGTGACCGTTGCCACAAGAACATGAGTGTCGGGAATCTAGCCATTTTAGAAGCGTGGAATCACGCTAGGGGCATCGCTGTCGCTCGTCTTCCGGTTCCGTCGTCTGCTAACCCACGTGAACTTGGACGTGCCTGCGGGCCAATGAGGACCCTCGCCACCCTCGCGATGCGAAAGTGGAGACACCGGATGTAGTTGGGAAATCTGCTGCCCGGTCTCTTCGAGGCCGGGCCAGAGCGCGCAAGCTGGCAAATTCCTGGCAATCGCAATGCTCCGACGCGAACATGCGAGATTTGGCAAACCTGGTAACAACAGGCGGGACCTGGCAAAAATAGTTGCCACGAAATGACCGTTCGAATCGCGGAGAATTCATTTACGGAGGCTGTCATGGAAGTCAAAACAACTTTGAGACGTTACATATCTGCAACGACCTTTGCACTAATAAGAAATGGTTTAGTTCAATCACTATGGATTAATCCCCATGCCTAGATAAAGCCATCGTCCTACGGTACCACCAGTATAGACGACTTGAGCCCGTGACGTCACTGATTACGTGGCGCCGCCGCGCAAAGCATGTTGGTGGGCACTATCAGCTTTATCAGCCTATCAACCGACGCGTTTTTCCCGCTTCTTGTCCACCACTCCAAAATATAACCTCGAACCTGTCTTCTCATGCCGTCACATGTTTGTAAACACAAGGTCGTCTATTGAAGGGACGTGATAAAGTCTCGTCTCTATTATTAGGCAATAAGAAATCCTATCCTTGGTTCCGTTCGTCTTCGTGCGGCGCCTATATTGAGTGTCCTTTTCGTTCTTCTAACGTCGTTGAGATCTCTTTTAAATGGGACTCCTCAACAAAATCTCCACAAAGGTTGTGGCATATCCCTAAATTTTGGGATGTCATGAACATGTGTACGAAATATGTCGTTCCGAAACTGCGCAGATTTTATTCCAACGAATTTATTACGGAGCGAGCGCTTCGCCACTGTGAACCGGGATGGCACTGAAAGCAAAACAGTGCTGACATCATCCGGGAAGGGAGAATGCAGGCTTCGTAGCAGACGGAGATGCTGGGTGACGTCACGGTGTCCTCCTCCGGGGGAACCGCCATAGTATGGGCCTGTTGCATTAAAGCATCGTCTGACGACCGCAGCGCCATCTGTCCTCCTCTTGTGTCGAGCGCCCCTACTACTCGGTGGTGTCCGGTATGTTGCCTGCCTTACTGTCGTACCGGGAACGTCATCTCTCTTGTGGAAATCCTTGCGGCACGATTTTTCAGAGCCGCAGGGTAGGTGATAGATGCCTATGTACGGGAAAACCTCCAGAGCCGCTTCAGAATACGGCTCGGAGTGTCCCCAAACGTCGTCAAAGAGAGCCATGGGGCTCTGTTTCCTGCTCTTCGAGTTTTTGTTTCGCCGAGACCTTCCAGTCGTAGCGCGTTTTGTTGAAACATCGGTCGAAACAATTCCTATAATTGCTGAAATATTAAGCGCAAACCATACACTCTCGATCTCTCGATCAGGTGGACTCGCGCCACCTCTCTCTCAAAACTACTTACTCCCTGGTCAGATCCAGCCCAACAACACTGTGTCCTCAAAGCTCTTTTAACCTACTTGGACACCATATGACTTCAGCCCTTTTTGTGAAGAGGCTCATTATTTCATTCCCCTCATCCCCACCAGCAATAAGGTAGAGTATCCCCTCCCTCCCGGTGATGGAACTCCCATTCATCATCTCTCCATAAAGTTGTTTTTGTTGTTGTTGTTAAAGGAGCACAGAAAGCCACCCAAAAGAATTTCTGTTTCTGGCAAATAACCAACGAACGTAACTTGGCGTGACAACTAACACACACAAAAAAATCCTCTGTACGCAGTATTTTTCTTGGAATAAAACACCCCCGAACGTCGACGCGCGCGTTCCCGCTCTACTCGCTCTGCAGGCCGAGACGTGGAGGATGAGGAGGAGAAGAAGGAGGAGGAGGATTGTGATATCATCGTGGTTACAAAAGAGACAGCGCCAGGGAAGGGTAATGGTAATGGAAACAGAAACGGTATATTACCGAAATTGGAGACGGTAACGATAACGGAAACGCGTACCACTGTCCTGCATTACCGGAAACAGAAACGGGAACGAAAATTATCGTCCGGTATTGAATTCGGGTAATGGCTATTACTGTTGTGTCATGACATTTCAGTGACTTTTCATGTTACTTTTTTTTATTTTTATAACTTTGTTCCCTGTAATGCTCTAAATATTACACGACAGCACGGAAACAAAGTGCTATATTGGATATCGAGGGCGCACCACTCGCTTACCTACTCGTGACATTACCTACCTACGTGACATCAAGAAATGAGACTTACACAACATAGACTCAACGCACTCTACTCCACCATACCACGACGATGAGAGCGTATGATTTTTATCTCTTTTTTTTTTTTGCTTTCTTAATTTCACCGTGGCTATGGCAGTATTGTTTGCTACTGAGAACGTCCGCCTATGAATGCAACATTGGAGGGAGGTTACGCCAATCTTGGGTTGCTCAACTCAGAATTACTGAAGACATCCCAGGAGAAAAATGTTTGTAATCCAAAGTGGTTTATGAGAGGATTTCCACTGGAAATCACTCTGAACCACTTTGTACGTAAGCGGTTTCAAGTGGAAATCCTTTCATCAACCATTTGGGATTGCAGACGTTTTTCACCTGGGATGTTCATCTTGCAAAATGTGCCCATCCCAACGGATTAAAATTACTTGTCTAGTGTGTACGCGTAGCACCGAAGCAGCACTTGGGCAAAACAGGGTGCTGACAGAGCCGGACGGGCTGTCCTCCTGCAGCTCTGTAACACCCGTTCCATTACCAGAGACGGTAACGGAAACGAAATTAAAAGCTGGTATGAGAAAGGGATAACGGAAACGAAAATGCAGCAGTAACGAAAATGGAAACGGTAACAAAAATATGTCCGTTATCCCTCCCCAGACAGCGCTGCAATCGGGGCTGGAGCTTTTCCTATTTACTTTTTTTTTTTTTTTTTTCTACTCCCACTTCTCTCTCTGTAGCAGACGACACATCTCCAAACAAAGAAACCAGTTAGCGGGCTGACCCGCAATGAGGTCAAAGCGACCCTGGCGGGTAGTTGCGGACATTGCCACGGTTGCGCGCGTTCGCGATTTTTAAAATCGAATTCCGCGATGTGTGCATCTGTCGCGTGAATCATTTCGCATGGAGCGTTTTAGCAGTTTTCTATCCTCTTTAAGCGCCAAAAATCGACGTTATCTTCGAGGATTTCAAAACGGCGTTTGATAGGTTACGTCACCCGATACTGTTTAGGAAACTAAACGACATAACACAACAGGATATTCTGGTGAGATGACTTCTCATTCTACCTTCAGAACAG
Organism: Ornithodoros turicata; assembly: GCF_037126465.1. Lineage (NCBI taxonomy): Eukaryota > Metazoa > Arthropoda > Arachnida > Ixodida > Argasidae > Ornithodoros > Ornithodoros turicata. The sequence goes on from NW_026999407.1 coordinate 946,025, forward strand.
ACTGCAATATGTACACCTCCTCCAAGGCGTCTGTCATCTCATGTGTCTACTTGTTGTGACCGATTCTTTGTCTGAAGTACATGTATGAGATCGCAAACGTTGTGTCTGTGCCGTATATGTTATACGCATATGATAGCGTTCTTTTTAATTAGGTTTAAAATTCTGATGATCCCGAAGGATCACCGTGTTCTAATGACAATCAACCGCTGCCGATGCCTTTTCTAGTTTCTTTTTCGTGACGAATCATGCTTAATGCAGTTCAACAACTTTTTACCCACCAGTCTCAAGAACTCCATCAGAAGAATGGTCTCCTCGCAGTCTTACGTTCGAGTCTGATTCGGGTAAGAGTTTCTCCGAAACAGACAACTGTGTATTATTTCCTATCTCAACATAGCCTGTTTATTGGTAAAGGTCGACTCGTTGTACTGCAAGCGTGAACAACACGTGTGATGAGCGGAAGATATCTACAACTGCGTCATTGATATTCTGGAACTGACGTGTGGAAATTGGCGGAGTACGTTTACGGAGTAATTAATAACGGCTGGTATTGAAACAAATTCCTCCTTACTATTAAATATACTGTGGTTGTTGATTCCTAATACTGGGCAGGTTTCATGCAGTATAAGGCCGACCAATATTTGTGCCATAAGGTTAACATCAGGTTAAAATAAAGTATTTGTGCCAACATCCCGATATGCGGAACACCGATACTCTCTACGAATACTCTCTATCAAAAGTGCACTATATTGTATCAGCGAGTACGTACGAAATGTTTAATGTTATTCTTTGAGCACGTGTCTTATCTCTCTTATCTCTACAACAGAGAACATCTCTATCTGCTACATGCCGAAAGAAGAAGGACCTTGCAACGGCTACTTCCCAAGGTACTATTTCGACTCCGCGGAAGGAATCTGCAAACAATTTGTTTACGGTGGTTGCCAAGCAAACGAAAACAACTTCGTGACATTTGAGCAGTGCAACCAAACCTGCAGCGGTGAGTTTGAATCAGCTATGTTCCATTTGTAATCACACCTAGATCAGCATCGTTGCTAGTAGTAACTAGTAATTTCTTCACCGGCGTTGTCAGCACTCTTTCCTGGTGATGTTACAAATGTCTTTCCGGAAACTATTTCATTTTACGAAATCTAACGACTAACTCCTTAATTAATGCTATCTTGTACCTCGAGTAATACCTCCGTTGTCGCTGGGCAAAAAAAAAAAAAAATCCCAATAATCAATCAATCAATCTTTGTAAGTGCTAATACCTTTAGTATTCACTATTTCACGACGGTCAATATATGGAATTATGGAATGTCCTCCACAGTTAAGGGTACTTTGTACCTCAAAAATGCCTCTTTACCTCAATTATAAAGAGTTAAACGAAAGTTTTACCTAAATTAACAAAAATACTTACTTAAAAGTACTTCAGTTGCACCTCTTTTTCAACGATGCATAGACAGTGAGGTTGCTTTTTTTTTTTTTTGTCCTCTCATGTAATCCCCAATTTTGAAACAAGTTCCTTACGTTACGTATGGAATTTATGAATGGTAGACTAATTGGGAATTCGGGCTGTCATTTCATGGCAACACGTCCTAGCACTAGGAAATCGCTAGGTCGGCACCTCCGCTAAGTCACGTGACCGTTGCGAGACGAACATGAGTGTCAGGAATCTAGCCGTTTTAGAAACATGGAATCACGCTAGGGGCATCGCGGTCGCTCGTCTTCCGGTTTCGTCGTCTCCTAACCCACGTGAACTTGGTGTGTGTGTGGGCCAATGATGGCCCTCATACTACGTATATTTGAGATAACTCATTCTCATATGAGATAATTCATCTACGGAGGCTGTAACGGAAATCAAAACATCTTTGAGACGTTCGAGATTTGCAACGACCTTTGCACTAATAAGAAATGGTTTAGTTCAATCCCCATACCTAGATAAAGCCATCGTCCTACGGTACCACCAGTATAGACGACTTGAGCCCGTGACGTCACTGATTACGTGGCGCCGCCGCGCAAAGCATGTTGATGGGCACTATCAGCTTTATCAGCGTATCAACCGACGCGTTTTTCCCGCTTCTTGTCCAGTCCACCACTCCAAAATATAACCTCGAACCTGTCTTCTCATGCCGTCACATGTTTGTAAACACAAGGTCGTCTATTAAAGGGACGTGATAAAGTCTCGTCTCTATTATTAGGCAATAAGAAATCCTATCCTTGGTTTCGTTGGTCTTCCTGCGGCGCCTATATTGAGTGTCCTTTTCGTTCTTCTAACGTCGTGGAGATCTCTTTTAAATGGGACTCCACAACAAAATATCCACAAAGGTTGTGGCATATCCCTAAATTTTGGGATGTCACGAACATGGGTACGAAATATCTCGTTCCGAAACTGCGCAGATTTTATTCCAACGAATTTATTACGGAGCGAGCGCTTCGCCACTGTGAACCGGGATGGCACTGAAAGCAAAACAGTGCTGACATCATCCGGCAAGGGAGAATGCTGGCTTCGTAGCAGACGGAGATGCTGGGTGACGTCACGGTGTCCTGCTCCGGGGGAACCGCGACAGTATGGGCCTGTTGCACTAAAGCATCGTCTGGCGGCCGCAGCGCCAAGCGTCTTCATCTAGTGTAGAGTGCCCTTACTAGTCGGTCGTGTCCGGTATGTTCCCTGCTTTACCGCCTTACGGGAAACGTCATCCCTTTTGTGGAAATCCTTGCGGCACGATTTTTCAGAGCCGCAGTGTAGGTGATACATGCCTATGTACGGAAAAACCTGCGGAGGCACTTCAGAATACGGTTCGGAGTGCCCTCATACGTCGTGAAAGAGGCCCATGGGGCTCTGTTTTCTGCTCTTCGCATTTCGGTTTAGGTGTGTTTCGGTTTCACCAGACCTTCCAGTCGTAGCGCGTTTTATTGAAACATCGGTGGAAACAATTCATATATTTGCTGAAATATTAAGCGCGAAACACACTCTCTCGGTCTCTTAATCAGCTGGACTCTAGACCACTTTCTCTCAAAACTGGTTGATCCCTGACCAGATCCAGCCCGACAATGCTGTGCCCTCTAAGCTCTCTTGACCGCCTTGGACACCATATGACTTGAGTCCTTATTGTGAAGGGTCTCATTATTTCATTCCCCTCATCACCACCAGCAATAGGATAGAGTATCGCCCCCGGTGAGGAAACTCCCATTCATCATATCTCCATAACGTCGTTGTTGTTCTTCTTAAAGGAGCCCAGAAAGCCATCCAAAAGAATTTCTGTTTCTGGCAAATTACCAACAGACGTAACTTGGCGTGACAACTCGCACTAACACACTAATTAACACACGCACACACAAAATCCTCTGTACGCAGTATTTTTCCCGAACGTCAATGCGCACGTTCTGGTTTGACTCGCTCTGGGGGCCGTTGAGGATTGCGATGTTATCGTGATTGCGCTCCAATCGGGGCCAGCGCTTTTCCTACTTTTTTTGTTTCTCTTTCGTTTCTACTCCCACTTTTCTCTCTGTGTAGCAGACGACACTTCTCCAAACAAGCAAACCAGTTAGTGGGCTGCCCCGCAATGACGTCAAAGCGACTCTGGCGGGTATAGTTGCGGGCATTGCCACCGTTGCGCGCGTTCGCGATTTGTAGAATCGAATTCCGCGATATGTATGCATCTGTCGAGTGAATCATTTCGCATGGTGCGTTTTAGCAGTCCGGTTAACCGCTTGGTTTGAAAAAAAAAAAAAAAAACGTCGTGATTGAAGCGCTTTCTGTCCTCTTTAAGCTCTACAACTCGACGTTATCTTCAAGGATTTCAAAAGGGCGTTTGAAACGGTATTTCACCACATACTGTTGAGGAAGCTAGACGACATAACACAACAGAATGTTCTGATGAGATGGCTTCTCATTCTACTTTCAGAACAGATTGCAATATGTACACCTCCTCCAAGGCGTCTGTCATCTCATGTGTCTACTTGTTGTGACCGCTTCTTTGTCTGATGTATGAGATCGCAAACGTTGTGTCTGTGCCGTATATTTTACACGCATATGATAGCGTTCTTTTTAATTAGGTTTAAAATTCTGATTATCTCGTAGGATCACAGTGTTCTGATGACAATGAGCCGCTGCCTATGCCTTTTCCATGTTCCTTTTCGTGACGAATCATGCTTAATGCAGTCGAACAACTTTTTACCCACCAGTCTCAAGAACTCCATCAGAAGAATGGTCTCCTCGCAGTCTTACGTTGGAGTCTGATTCGGGTAAGAGTTTCTCCGAAACAGCCAACTCTGTATTATTACCGATCTCAACATAGCATGTTTATTCGTATACGTCGACTCGGTTAATCGGAAATATTGATCCGAAATTACGCCTTGAACTGCAATCGTGAACAACATGTGTGATGAGAGGATATCTACAGCTGCGTGATTGATATTCTGGAACCGGCTTGTGGAATTTTGCGGAGTACGTTTACGGAGTAATTAATAACGGCTGGTATTGAAACAAATTCCTCCTTACCATTAAGTATACTCTGGCTGTTGATTCCTAATACTGGGCAGTTTTCATGCAGTATAAGGCCGACCAATATTTGTGCCATAAGGTTAACATCAGGTTAAAATAAAGTATTTGTGCCAACATCTCGATATGCGGAACACCGATACTCTCTACGAATACTCTCTATGAAAATTGCACTATATTGTAACTGCGAGTACATACCAAAAATTTAATGTTATCCTTTGAGCACGTGTCTTATCTCTCTTATCTCTAAAACAGAGAAGCCCTCTATCTGCAACCTGCCGAAAGCCATAGGACCTTGCAAGGGCTACTTCCCAAGGTACTATTTCGACTCCGCGGAAGGAATCTGCAAACAATTTATTTACGGCGGTTGCCAAGGAAACGAAAACAACTTCGAGACAATTGAGCAGTGCAAGCAAACCTGCAGCGGTGAGTTTGAATCAGCTATATTCCATTTGCCGTCACTTCAAGATCAGCATCGTTGCTAGTAGTAACTAGCAATTCCTTCACCGGTGTTGTCAGCACTGATTCCTCTACTTTCTTTTGGTGATGTTACAAATGTCGTTTCGGAAACTATTTAATTTTACCCTGGTCCCTGGCCAGATTCAGCCCAACAAAGCTGTGCCCTCTAAGCTCTTTTGACCGCCTTGAACACCATATGACTTGAGTCCTTATTGTAAAGTGTCTCATTATTTCATTCTCCTCGTCACCACCAGCAATCGGGTACAGTGTCGCCCCCGGTGAGGAAACTCCCATTCATCATATCTCCATAACGTCGTTGTTGTTGTTCTTAAAGGAGCCCAGAAAGCCATCCAAAAGATTTTTTTTTCTGGGGAATTACGAAAGGACGTAACTTGACCTGACAACTAACACACACAAACAAAAATTCTCTATACGCAGTTTTTTTCTTGGAAGGAAACGCCCCCGAACATCGACGCGCGCGTTCCCCCTCGACGCGCTCTGCAGGCCGTAACGAGGAGGAGGAGGAGGAGGTGGAGGATTGTGATGTCATAGTTGTTACAAGAGAGACCGCACTCCAATCGGGGTCGGCGCTTTTCCTACTTTTGTTTCTACACACACTCTGCTGTCTGTGTAGTAGACCAAACCTCCAAACAAGCAAACCAGTAAGCGAGCTGCCCCGCAATGACGTCAAAGCGACTCTGGCGGGTAGTTCCAGGCATTGCCACCGTTGCACGCGTTCGCGATTCTTAAAATCGAATTCCGCGATATGTATTTATCGGTCGAGTGAATCACTTCGCATAGTGCGTTTTAGCAGTCTGGTTAACCGCTTGGTTTGAGGAAAAAAAAAGTAGTGATTGAAGCGCTTTCTGTGCTCCTTTAAGCGCCAAAAGTCGACGTTATCTACAGGGATTTTGAAAGGGCGTTTGATAAGATATCTCACCCCATACTGTTGAGGAAGCTAAACGACATAACGCAACAGGATGTTCTGATGAGATTGCTTTTCATGCTACCTTGAGAACAGATTGCAATATGTATACCTCCTCCAAGGCGTCTGTCATCTCATATGTCTACTTGTTATGACCGATCATCTGTCTGAAGTACATGTTGAGGTTTAAAATTCTGGTGACCTTAAAGGATCACCGTGTTCGGATGACAATCGGCCGTTGCCAATGCCTTTTCCATGTTCCTTTTCGTGAGGAATCACGCTTAACGCAGTTGAAAAACTTTTTATCCACCAGTCTCAAGAACTCCATCGGAAGAATGGTCTGCTCGGGGTGTTACGTTGGAGTCTGATACGGGTAAGAGTTTCTCCGAAACAGCCAACCCTATCTTAATCCAATCTGAAGATAGCGTGTTTATTCGTATACGTCGACTCGGTTAATCGGAAATATTGCTCCGAAATTCGCTGTTGAACTACAATGGTGAACAAAATGTGTGGTGAAAGGAAGATATCTACAACTGCGTCATTGATATTATGAAATCGACGTGCGGAATTTTGCGGAGTACGTTTACGGCGTAATTAATAACGGCTGGTGTTGAAAAAAATTCCTCCTTACTAATAAATATACGGGGGTCCTATATTCGCATTGTTTTCTAATGCTGGGCATATTTCATACGCAGTACCGGCCCGACTACCATTCGTCTCATAAGCTTAACATAGGGTTAAAGTATAGCATCAGTAATAAAGGTATCGGAATACCGATACTGTTCACGAATACTCTCTATCAAAATTGCACTATTGTCACTGCGAGTAGGTACGAAAAATTTAATATTCTTTGAGCACGTGTCTTATTTCTATTTACAACAGAGAAGCCCTCTATCTGCAACCTGCCGAAAAAAGAAGGACCTTGCAAGGGCTACTTCCCAAGGTACTATTTCGACTCCGCGGAAGGAATCTGCAAACAATTTATTTACGGTGGTTGCCAAGGGAACGAAAACAACTTTGAGACAATTGAGCAGTGCAAGCAAACTTGCAGCGGTGAGTTTGAATCAGCTATATTCCATTTGTCGTCACTTAAAGATCAGCATCGTTGCTAGTAGTAACTAGCAATTCCTTCACCGGTGTTGTCAGCACTGATTCCTCTACTTTCTTTTGGTGATGTTACAAATGTCTTTTCGGAAACTATTTCATTTTACCCTGGTCCCTGACCAGATCCAGCCCAACAATGCTGGGCCATCTAAGCTCTCTTGACCGCCTTGGACACCATATGACTTGAGTCCTTATTGTAAAGTGTCTCATTATTTCATTCCCCTCATTACTACCAGCAATAGGATAGAGCATCGCCCCCGGTGAGGAAACTCTCATTCATCATATCTCCATAACGTTGTTGTTGTTCTTAAAGGAGCCCAGAAAGCCATTCAAAATATTTTTTTTTCTGGGGAATTACAAAAGGACGTAACTTGACCTGACTAACACACACAAACAAAAATTCTCTATACTCAATTTTTTTCTTGGAAGGAAACGCCCCCGAACATCGACGCGCGCGTTCCCCCTCGACTCGCTCTGCAGGCCATAACGAGGAGGAGGAGGTGGAGGATTGTGATGTCATAGTTGTTACAAGAGAGACCGCACTCCAATCGGGGTCGGTGCTTTTCCTACTTTTGTTTCTACACACACTTTGCTGTCTGTGTAGCAGACCAAACCCTCAAACAATACAAAGCAGTAAGCGAGCTGCCCCGCAATGACATCAAAGCGACTCTGGCGGGTAGTTCCAGGCATTGCCACCGTTGAGCGCGTTCGCGATTTTTAAAATCGAATTCCGCGATACGTATTTATCTGTCGAGTGTCGACTTCGCATAGTGCGTTTTAGCAGTCCGGTTAACCGCTTGGTTTGAGAAAAAAAAGTAGTGATTGAAGCGCTTTCTGTGCTCCTTTAAGCGCCACAACTCGACGTTATCTACAGGGATTTCGAAAGGGCGTTTGATAAGATATCACACCCCACACTGTTGAGGAAGCTAGACGACATAACGCAACAGGATGTTCTGATGAGGTTGCTTCTCATGCTATCTTGAGAACAGATTGCAATATGTATACCTCCTCCAAGGCGTCTGTCATCTCATATGTCTACTTGTTATGACCGATCCTCTGTCTGAAGTACATGTTGAGGTTTAAAATTCTGGTGACCTTGAAGGATCACCGTGTTCGGATGACAATCAGCCGTTGCCAATGCCTTTTCATTGTTCCTTTTCGTGAGGAATCATGCTTAATGCAGTTGAAAAACTTTTTATCCACCAGTCTCAAGAACCCCATCGAAGGAGTGGTCTGCTCGGGGTCTTACGTTGGAGTCTGATACGGGTAAGAGTTTCTCCGAAACAGCCAACCCTATCTTAATCCAATCTGAACATAGCGTGTTTATTCGTATACGTCGACTCGGTTAATCGGAAATATTGCTCCGAAATTCGGTGTTGAACTACAATCGTGAACAAAATGTGTGGTGAAAGAAAGATATCTACAACTGCGTCATTGATATTATGAAATCGACGTGCGGAATTTTGCGGAGTACGTTTACGGCGTAATTAATAACGGCTGGTGTTGAAAAAAAATCCCTTCTTACTAATAAATATACGGGGGTCCTATATTCGCATTGTTTTCTAATGCTGGGCATATCTCATACGCAGTACCGGGCTGACTACCATTCGTCTCATCAGGTTAAAGTATAGCATCAGTAATAAAGTATCCGTATTCCCGATATCGGAATACCGATACTGTTCACGAATACTCTCACTAAAATTGCACTATATTAGGGAGTTTTAGTTCCTACTACGATAACACGCCGATCGATACGACTCCGAAAAACACGGCTCACGAGTCGGTGGGAATGGTTCGTATAGCGCTTGTCCGCAGTTTTAGTTTGCAGACGAAGAGCACCGAGAACTACCTCATCGATACGGAAAATCAAGCGGCACGCCATCTGTCCGCACAAATCTTAACTCCGTTTACTCGTATCATAAGTTAGGTTCCAGTTACATTATGCGCATGAAACGCCCGTTCCAAGCATTTGTATCAATGGTTGTGGGAGACGTAATGTTCCTAAATGTTTCGCTGCGCATTTGTGCGGCGGCAACAGTTTTTTCTCAAAAAATTGTCTGCGAAACAATCCACATCTTCACGTAGGCTTAGGCGTCCAGACGGAGGAAGTCACACATGGTGTGAAGTACTCGGCTGTGAAGTACGCACACAACGCCTCGTCAACAGGCCGCTATCCTTTCTTCAGAAGAACCGCTACTGTACCCGTTGTTGTCGCCGAGCCATGATTTAGGGAAGTTGCAGACGAAAATCGTTCGCAGTGCACGCCGCGAGCGAACGATATTGTGTCAGCCATCTTTTATGTAAGTGAACGCTCTGCGCATGCTCCAGCTGAGTGGGAGCACGAAAGCACGCAGGAAAGAAGTCCGATAAATTCGGAATGAGTGGGATTCCGATATTTTTCGTAGACGATAGAGATCTCCGACTCAGTTTACGCATGCGCGCTTTGCGGAAAGCGGAAAGTTATCTGAGGAGCAGAAGGGGCCAACTAAAACTCCCTATTGTCACTGCGAGTAGGTACGAAAAATTTAATGATATTCTTTGAGCACGTGTCTTATTTCTATTTACAACAGAGAAGCCCTCTATCTGCAACCTGCCGAAAAAAGAAGGACCTTGCAAGGGCTACTTCCCAAGGTACTATTTCGACTCCGCGGAAGGAATCTGCAAACAATTTATTTACGGTGGTTGCCAAGGGAACGAAAACAACTTCGAGACAATTGAGCAGTGCAAGCAAACCTGCAGCGGTGAGTTTGAATCAGCTATATTCCATTTGTCGGTCACTTCAAGATCAGCATCGTTGCTAGTAGTAACTAGCAATTCCTTCACCGGTGTTGTCAGCACTGTTTCCTCTACTTTGTTTTGGTGATGTTACAAATGTCTTTTCGGAAACTATTTAATTTTACCCTGGTCCCTGGCCAGATCCAGCCCAACAATGCTGGGCCATCTAAGCTCTTTTGACGGCCTTGGACACCATATGACTTGAGTCCTTATTGTGAAGGGTCTCATTATTTAATTCCCCTCATCACCACCAGCAATCGTGTACAGTGTCGCCCCCGGTGAGGAAACTCTCATTCATCATATCTCCATAACGTTGTTGTTGTTCTTAAAGGAGCCCAGAAAGCCATCCAAAAGATTTTTTTTTTCTGGGGAATTACGAAAGGACGTAACTTGACCTGACAACTAACACACACAAACAAAAATTCTCTATACGCAGTTTTTTTCTCGGAAGGAAACGCCCCCGAACATCGACGCGCGCTTTCCCCCTCGACTCGCTCTGCAGGCCGTAACGAGGAGGAGGAGGTGGAGGATTGTGATGTCATAGTTGTTACAAGAGAGACCGCACTCCAATCGGGGTCGGTGCTTTTCCTACTTTTGTTTCTACACACACTTTGCTGTCTGTGTAGCAGACCAAACCTCCAAACAAGCAAAGCAGTAAGCGAGCTGCCCCGCAATGACGTCAAAGCGACTCTGGCGGGTAGTTCCAGGCATTGCCACCGTTGCACGCGTTCGCGATTTTTAAAATCGAATTCCGCGATATGTATTTATCTGTCGAGTGAATCACTTCGCATAGTGCGTTTTAGCAGTCTGGTTAACCGCTTGGTTTGAGAAAAAAAAAGTAGTGGTTGAAGCGCTTTCTGTGCTCCTTTAAGCGCCAAAACTCGACGTTATCTACAGGGATTTCGAAAGGGCGATTGATAAGATATCTCACCCCATACTGTTGAGGAAGCTAGACTTCATAACGCAACAGGATGTTCTGATGAGATTGCTTCTCATGCTACCTTGAGAACAGATTGCAATATGTATACCTCCTCCAAGGCGTCTGTCATCTCATATGTCTACTTGTTATGACCGATCCTCTGTCTGAAGTACATGTTGAGGTTTAAAATTCTGGTGACCTTGAAGGATCACCGTGTTCGGATGACAATCAGCCGTTGCCAATGCCTTTTTCATGTTCCTTTTCGTGAGGAATCATCCTTAATGCAGTTGAAAAACTTTTTATCCACCAGTCTCAAGAACTCCATCGGAAGAATGGTCTGCTCGGGGTCTTACGTTGGAGTCTGATACGGGTAAGAGTTTCTCCGAAACAGCCAACCCTATCTTAATCCAATCTGAACATAGCGTGTTTATTCGTATACGTCGACTCGGTTAATCGGAAATATTGCTCCGAAATTCGGTGTTGAACTACAATGGTGAACAAAATGTGTGGTGAAAGGAAGATATCTACAACTGCGTCATTGATATTATGAAATCGACGTGCGGAATTTTGCGGAGTACGTTTACGGCGTAATTAATAACGGCTGGTGTTGAAAAAAATTCCTCCTTACTAATAAATATACGGGGGTCCTATATTCGCATTGTTTTCTAATGCTGGGCATATTTCATACGCAGTACCGGCCCGACTACCATTCGTCTCATAAGCTTAACATAGGGTTAAAGTATAGCATCAGTAATAAAGGTATCGGAATACCGATACTGTTCACGAATACTCTCTATCAAAATTGCACTATTGTCACTGCGAGTAGGTACGAAAAATTTAATATTCTTTGAGCACGTGTCTTATTTCTATTTACAACAGAGAAGCCCTCTATCTGCAACCTGCCGAAAAAAGAAGGACCTTGCAAGGGCTACTTCCCAAGGTACTATTTCGACTCCGCGGAAGGAATCTGCAAACAATTTATTTACGGTGGTTGCCAAGGGAACGAAAACAACTTTGAGACAATTGAGCAGTGCAAGCAAACCTGCAGCGGTGAGTTGCAATCAGCTATATTCCATTTGTCGTCACTTCAAGATCAGCATCGTTGCTAGTAGTAACTAGCAATTCCTTCACCGGTGTTGTCAGCACTGATTCCTCTACTTTCTCTTGGTGATGTTACAAATGTCTTTTCGGAAACTATTTAATTTTACCCTGGTCCCTGGCCAGATCCAGCCCAACAATGCTGGGCCATCTAAGCTCTTTTGACGGCCTTGGACACCATATGACTTGAGTCCTTATTGTGAAGGGTCTCATTATTTAATTCCCCTCATCACCACCAGCAATCGTGTACAGTGTCGCCCCCGGTGAGGAAACTCTCATTCATCATATCTCCATAACGTTGTTGTTGTTCTTAAAGGAGCCCAGAAAGCCATCCAAAAGATTTTTTTTTTCTGGGGAATTACGAAAGGACGTAACTTGACCTGACAACTAACACACACAAACAAAAATTCTCTATACGCAGTTTTTTTCTCGGAAGGAAACGCCCCCGAACATCGACGCGCGCTTTCCCCCTCGACTCGCTCTGCAGGCCGTAACGAGGAGGAGGAGGTGGAGGATTGTGATGTCATAGTTGTTACAAGAGAGACCGCACTCCAATCGGGGTCGGTGCTTTTCCTACTTTTGTTTCTACACACACTTTGCTGTCTGTGTAGCAGACCAAACCTCCAAACAAGCAAAGCAGTAAGCGAGCTGCCCCGCAATGACGTCAAAGCGACTCTGGCGGGTAGTTCCAGGCATTGCCACCGTTGCACGCGTTCGCGATTTTTAAAATCGAATTCCGCGATATGTATTTATCTGTCGAGTGAATCACTTCGCATAGTGCGTTTTAGCAGTCTGGTTAACCGCTTGGTTTGAGAAAAAAAAAGTAGTGGTTGAAGCGCTTTCTGTGCTCCTTTAAGCGCCAAAACTCGACGTTATCTACAGGGATTTCGAAAGGGCGATTGATAAGATATCTCACCCCATACTGTTGAGGAAGCTAGACTTCATAACGCAACAGGATGTTCTGATGAGATTGCTTCTCATGCTACCTTGAGAACAGATTGCAATATGTATACCTCCTCCAAGGCGTCTGTCATCTCATATGTCTACTTGTTATGACCGATCCTCTGTCTGAAGTACATGTTGAGGTTTAAAATTCTGGTGACCTTGAAGGATCACCGTGTTCGGATGACAGTCAGCCGTTGCCAATGCCTTTTCCATGTTCCTTTTCGTGAGGAATCACGCTTAATGCAGTTGAAAAACTTTTCATCCACCAGTCTCAAGAACTCCATCGGAAGAATGGTCTGCTCGGGGTCTTACGTTGGAGTCTGATACGGGTAAGAGTTTCTCCGAAACAGCCAACCCTATCTTAATCCAATCTGAACATAGCGTGTTTATTCGTATACGTCGACTCGGTTAATCGGAAATATTGCTCCGAAATTCGCTGTTGAACTACAATGGTGAACAAAATGTGTGGTGAAAGGAAGATATCTACAACTGCGTCATTGATATTATGAAATCGACGTGCGGAATTTTGCGGAGTACGTTTACGGCGTAATTAATGACGGCTGGTGTTGAAAAAAATTCCTCCTTACTAATAAATATACGGGGATCCTATATTCGCATTGTTTTCTAATGCTGGGCATATCTCATACGCAGCACCGCGGGCCGACTACCATTCGTCTCATAAGGTTAACATAGGGTTAAAGTGTAGCATCAGTAATAAAGATATCGGAATACCGATACTGTTCACGAATACTCTCTATCAAAATTGCACTATATTAGGGAGTTTTAGTTCCCACTACGATAACACGCCGATCGATACGATCTCCGAAAAACACGACTCACGAGTCGATGGGAATGGTTCGTATAGCGCTTGTCCGCAGTTTTAGTTTACAGACGAAGAGCACCGAGAACTACCTCATCGATACGAAAAATCAAGCGGGACGCCATCTGTCCGCACAAATCTTAACTTCGTTTACTCGTATCATAAGTTAGGTTCCAGTTACATTATGCGCATGAAACGCCCGTTCCAAGCATTTGTATCAATGGTTGCGGAAGACGTAATGTTCCTAAATGTTTCGCTGCGCATATGTGCGGCGGCAACAGTTTTTTGTCAAAAAATTGTCTGCGAAACAATGCACATCTTCACGTAGGCTTAGGCGTCCAGACGGAGGAAGTCACACATGGTGTGAAGTACTCGGCTGTGAAGTACGCACACTACGCCTCGTCAACAGGCCGCTATCCTTTCTTCAGAAGAACCGCTACTGTACCCGTGGTTGTCGCCGAGCCATGATTTCGGGAAGTTGCAGACCAAAATCGTTCGCAGTGCACGCCGCGAGCGAACGATATTGTGTCAGCCATCTTTTATGTAAGTGAACGCTCTGCGCATGCTCCAGCTGAGTGGGAGCACGAAAGCACGCAGGAAAGAAGTCCGATAAATTTGGAATGAGTGGGATTCCGATATTTTTCGTAGACGATAGAGATCTCCGGCTCAGTTTACGCATGCGCGCTTTGCGGAAAGCGGAGTCGGAAAGTTATCTGAGGAGCAGAAGGGGCCAACTAAAACTCCCTATTGTCACTGCGAGTAGGTACGAAATAAATTTAATGATATTGTGTGAGCACGTGTCTTATTTCTATTTACAACAGAGAAGCCCTCTATCTGCAACCTGCCGAAAAAAGAAGGACCTTGCAAGGGCTACTTCCCACGGTACTATTTCGACTCCGCGGAAGGAATCTGCAAACAATTTATTTACGGTGGTTGCCAAGGGAACGAAAACAACTTCGAGACAATTGAGCAGTGCAAGCAAACCTGCAGCGGTGAGTTTGAATCAGCTATATTCCATTTGTCGTCACTTCTAGATCAGCATTGTTGCTAGTAGTAACTAGTAATTCCATTTATCGCACCTCAAAGAACCCTCAGGTGGGCAAAAGCAATCCACAGACCGACCCCTGTGACGTCGCTCATGATCTCAGTTGTCTCGCGACGTATACCCTCAATTATTAATTCCTTCACCGGCGTTGTCAGCACTGTTTCCTCTACTTTCTTTTGGTCAAGTTACAAATTTCTTTTCGGAAACTATTTCATTTTACGAAATCTAACGACTAACTCCTTAATACCTGTAGGTACTATCTAATACCTCGACTAATTCTTCGTAAGTTCTAATACCTTTGTATTCACTATTTCATGACGGTCAATATATGGGATGTCCTCCACAGTTATGGGTTCTTTGTACATCAAAAATGCCTCTTTACCTCAATTATAAAGAGTTAAACGAAAGTTTTCTCTCGATTATTAAAAATAGTTAATTAAAAGTACTTTAATTACACCTCTTTTTGCACGATGCATAGACAGTAAGGTCGCGTTTTTTATCCTCTGATATAATGCCCAGTTTTGAAACAAGTGCCTTATCTTATAAAAACGATGATAAAACCTTAGACACGGAACATAAAAAGACAACACCGGGTTGCTGACAACAAATGGGTTGCTGTGTTTGAGAACGTGTCGTGTTGTCTTTTTCTCTTCCGTGTCTCAGGTTTTCTCGTCGTTTTGACAATGTACCAGCTCGTCTGCTCCCTCGCACTTCTACCATCCTTATCTTATGTATCGAATTTACGAACATACCGTTCGAATGGCGAGTTCGGGCTCTCATTTTGTGACAACACGGCCCTGCACTAGGAAAGCGCTGAGTCACGTGACCGTTGCCACACGAACATGAGTATCAGGAATCTGGCCGTTTTAGAAGCTTGGAATCACGCTAGGGGCATCGCAGTCGCTCGTCTTCGGGTGCCGTCGTCCGCTAACCCACGTGAACTTGGACGTGCGTGCCGGCGGGCCAATGAGGGCCCTCGCCACCCTCGCGATGCGAAAGTGGAGACACCGGATGTAGTTGGGAAATCCGCTGTCCGGACTCTTCGAGGCCGGGCCAGAGCGCGCAAATTCCTGGCACTGGTAAGGCGCCGACGCGAACATGCGAGATTTTTTTTTTCTTGGACTGGTGACAACAGGCGGGATCTGGCGAAAATAGTTGCCACGAAATGAGCACTCGAGTTCGCCATATGTATCTCAATGTCTTTCAATCTGTGCAGGTCCCACACGACTGTACGAGGCTCGAGCAGTTTCAAAGACGCAAAAGCCTCGCACTCCTGTCGCTCCTAAACCCAGTAAGTCACCAACTAACAGGGAGGCATTCGTAAAGGGAAACAGTATATTGATAGCCCCACAACAGCCTGGTATTAAGTTTCACAGCTTAGGATAAATAAATATGTCGAACCTCGTAATACAGGTGTTTCCCTTTAGCCTCCTTTCCTGTGGTAGGGGACAAACAAAACGAAACACTCGACATGAAGCGCTTCAACATAGGGATTTCGTTTTCTTAAAGGTACTATAAAGCAGTCGAGGTCGAACCTATGCAATCAGCATGACGTTAGAGTGCTAGACTCAAAGGTTCAGCACAACAAGTAATATGCGCAGGAGTTTACTCTAAGTATTTTTAATTGGTAAATAAAAACGCAGTCAAGAATGTCGGGGCGACGCCTGGTGGGAAGAAGTCCTCAATTTGTCAAGCAACCCTGTAAACAAGGAGACCTATAAACAGATGGCTTTCCTGTTGGGATTTGCAAATACTACCTTTTGAGAAAATGTAATCTGTGTGAAATAAAATAAACAAAAGCTGAATCTTGCACTCAGTAGCGAAACGTCTGTACCTGGGCCTTGTTTCAGCACCGTGGCGCTGCTATCGTACGTCGCTCTGTTTGGCCCAGAGTCGTGCGCATGAGACATTTTCACCGCCGTACTTGGTGGAGTTGGCGTTTCGTCGGTCTGCTTCGCCACAGTGTCGCCAGTAGATTTAAATTTGCATTTTTTCGGGAGCTATAACGTCTATATGAGAACATTTTGCGGCATTTTACTCCTGAGGACGTACACAATTCAGGGCACACAAAACATGAGGTTGCACCTGGACTGCTTTATAGTACCTTTAAACTATTTTGCTTTAGGTACTCGGGTACGACAAATGAGTGCGGAAGCATGCGAGACAATCCAGCCGAAACGAGCCAGTGGTGCAATTTGATCCTGTTCCATTTCGCTTAAACAAAACTCTATACGTTCCCTTATGGGTAGGATATCTCATAAGGACGACACATAACACACCGAGGCGACATTTCTGCGCTTCCTTTGCCTGGTCTTAGACAGGAAGGATCGATCTACCTTGCCAAAGATCACATGAAACCAGAACAAATCTGGCGACGCGGTGAGAGGTCAAGAACGCAGCGCGTCTTGGAGCGAGCTTACGATCAATTTCTGATAACATTGTCGCGTCATCCCGAGGTCATTTATGCTCATAAACTACCGTATAGAGATTAGCTTCACGTCAAGGTATGAAGCTGATTTGTAAATTGTTTGTTTAACTAAGCGATCGAGCATATAGGTCATTCGTAAAAGAATATCACTTTTGAGATAGTGTTTTCACGTACCTGAGGTAGTCTAGAAGGAGAAAAAAATCGTGCCACTTGTAGAACACGTCCTCCCTTATAACATACTTAAACTCTACAGGCGTATTTATTCTTCAACTAAACTTTTTTATCGTCACCATATTCAGGTGCAGTTTATTCGATAGTTGCGCTCGTCTAGGAGGTAACAAAAAAAATATGCCTCTATGACCATCTGGTGTGAAAAGAGACCGTCTGTCCTTTTCTATTTCGAAAATCTACGGGTGTATTTTTTTTTCTTACGCGAGACCAAAATTACGTTGCTGAATAAACGAGCGGCAAATGGCGTAAACCGTAACAGTGTCATAGGATGGACAACGAAAGACGACGGAGCAGCGCCTGTGGGTATTCCGTTAGAATGTTCAGAACTCGGTAGAACGTAGAAGGCTTTTCCTTCAAAGGACTACAACGGTATCTTTGAGACGGGATATGAATGCGCTGACGAAATTCTGTTCTCGCTTGAGCAGAAACATATACACCTGTAGGTTTTGGAAATGTTATAGGAGAGGTTCCCTTCCGCAAAGGGACTTTTTTTTTTTATTTCCTATTCACAATCTCAACTATAGCATGAGCTGCAGCGGCGACGAAAAATATTTTTCTCCCTTAAGAAAAATACCCCTGTGTATATCCCACAAACACAGCCGTAACGGAGCATGTGCCTTTCTTGTTTTTTTTTGTTTGTTTTGTTTTTTTGCTATTTAAATTGTTTGGCACGTAACATCGAAACGTCAATGAATGGTATAGTGAATACAAGACTCTAACTATTTCAAATAACCCCGAAATAGGTCCTGGCGCCAGGATTCAGACCCTCCTGGTTTCCGACCAGGGATATATCGTAACACGCAGTGAGAGACACGTAAGAAAGAATGGTAATGGTTGGTTAAAGGAGCAATGAGGTCATATTTAATGTGGCTCAGTTGACCCAGTGTTTTTCCACAAAAAAAAAAAAGGAAAAAGCGAAAGCCGTCGTTTTGAGTTGCGGAAATTGCTTTCTGCGCTCTGATCTCCGAAAGAATCGATGGGAGAAGGCCATGTACCCGCCCTTTCTCTTTTTTTTTCCCCCAAACTTCTGCTGATAAGAATAGCATAGTTGCCTCGCAAAATTATCTAAAACAAGAGCCAGAAAGAAACCATACGTGAACGGGTGATCGTTTTTTCTTCTGGGGCATCTTGCATTAACCAAAGGAGAACAGAACTTTGGCGACAATTTGCGTGCCTGGGAACGACGGTTTTCGCAATTGCTTTTAGCTGTTTCCCAAAGTAGAATGGAATCAATGTTGCAACGCCTTTGGGCGTAAATTCGACCTGCGCTTTCTGTTTTTCACAAACAAACGTCGGGGTGACTTGGCAAATTTTGGAGATCAATTGGGAAAAATTCAATTTATTGCGAATTAAATTTGGCAATGGCGGTCAGAGGTAATGGCCAAATCTGCCCCGAGATAAACAGCGTTTGCCGCATAATTTTCCGACAAGTAGATTTTCAAATAGAACTTTATTTAATTAATTAATTTACAGAAGAAATGTATTTAATAGAATTACGTAGAAAACACCCAATATGTATTTGTTGCGCAGGACGTTGCGTTGTGGTGCACTCTTGAGTGAAGGCGCCGTTATTTTACCCGATCATCCGATTAGATACACATACTTTGTGCATTCGATGCAGTGCTTTTCCAAGAACAAGGAAACACATTACATACATTCATGAGTTTTACAGAATATTTTATTTTATTTATTTATTTATTTATTTCTATTTATTCATTCATACTGCAGACCCAGTTGTGGGTTCTAGCAGGTGTGGACATTCTTATTAAGCTGTGATGCACCCGCCTGCTCGCGTTGCACCACATTAATGTTTAACACAACCAAAACAGGTGGGCCCACGCTGAGGTGAGGAAAAACGAGACGAGACCGCTTTGCAGTTATAGCATGTTTACTTTCCTAGCCGTACAACATCGCAACATGTGTGACAGGCTCACCCTTTCGACGTGGCTTGCAGGCTGTTCTGGCTGACAGGCCTTCGTTGACGACGGCACCCTGGGCGATGGTGTCGGTCGCACCACGTTGGTGTTCAGTTCAGATCCGGGGACGCAGACATGTCGGCTATAACGCAGGGCCTGGTCGGCGTTGTTCCGGGAGGCGGTTAGTGTGAGCTCCCACTCGTCAGGAGATGTTTTCTCCTTGGTTGTCGGGTCCCCTCTGTCCACCGTGAAAGCTCTTCCTTAACGTGAAGGCTCGGTCCCTTTGTTTCTCGCTCGCCTGCTTGTTTCTCTTCGAACACCCCGCACATATGGTTTTCATTCGCCTCGAAGTACGTGCCCCTTTGATGCCGCCGTCAGGTGCCACAGTGTCGCCGGAGGTGATGGGGTTCTCTAATTGCTCCCAGACGCGGAGCCTTGTCGCGTCGCTTGCTCCTTTGTACGTCACCTGGTCTGCATTACCTGACCCACCCAGCATATTGTTCATGTCCCACGTTCACCAGAAGGGTACGTCACAATGCCATGAACAAAAAACGTTATAATCTTGAATGAGGACAGCTTCCTCCAGCAGCCTGTTCCAATCCCGCGTTGTGCGTTGCAAAAATGAAAACTTGTGAGCGTCAATTTTTGATGGCTGTATTTGTAGAGACATCGTATGATTCAGTTTCCTGGATCCTGTAACCCGCACAGTTAAAAAAACAAAAACAAACAATGCCACATTCAAGTTTATGACCAAGAGGCAGATGAAAAAAAAAATTGCCTTCTCCTTCCACGAGGCACAGCGAGGGTCTCAGGCTCACACTTACACAACAAGTCATTAACAGAAACAGTCCTTCTGTAATCAGAAGAGATAAAGCAAACATATTAAGATATACAGTCACATTGCTTGGTCCCAGCCCATCCAACGCTCTGACCTAAAAGCTATTTTGACCTTTCTGGACACAATTGGACTTATTGTGAAGGGGCTCATTATATCATTCCCCACGTCACCACCGGCAATGGTATTGACCCTGTCGATGAAACTCCATATTCATCATCTCGAAGTAGGAGTAGTAGTAGTAGTTGTTGTTGTTGTTACAAGATTTTTGGTGCATAGTTCCATGCATATTTCTCGAGTTTTTAGTGCACATTTATCCGCGCTTTAATGATGGCTGTGTGTTTCTACACAGGAAGCGTCATCGACATCTGCCAACTTCCACCAGAGGTGGGACCATGCAAAGGAAACGTTCCCAGATATTACTACGATTCCGAGTCACGCAGCTGTAAGAGATTCGTCTATGGGGGTTGCAAAGGAAACGCCAACAACTTCCACACAAAGAAGGAATGCATTAAGACATGCAGACGTAAGTTTATGATTTGCGTACAACAGCAAGTATACATTACGTTTTATTTGTTCGCAAATCTGAAGAGCAGCACAGAAATAGGTACTGTGACTGACATGTTTTCCAACCTAACAGGGAACGTGCAATAGCTACGAGTGGATTGCAACACATTGATAAACACTGCAAGTCTGCAACTAGAGAAGAAAGACATCGCAGACTAGGTGCCCGCAAAGCCCGAGACAGGGAACGCGAAGATGATACGACGAATTTATCGGAGATATGTTTCTTTGAGAAACAATTTATTTCTACACTTTCTCTAGAAATTCTTCCTGTCATCTTCTTCCGTCATGTTCGGTCTACGCGGTTTTTGTACAATTTAATTACAATGCACTAGCTAACTGGTCCTCGGCCTCTTACTTCAACAGTTGCAGTGTTTATCAACGTGTTGCAATTGGTTTGTACCTATTGCGCATTCCCCGTAATATTGCAACAGGTGTCAACTGCTGCTTGCGTTGTCTGCAAAACACGATATCGGTCAAGAGATAAACTGATGTTCTGAGGCTGGAACAACATAGAGGGGACAGATACAAACAAAGCCTCAAATTGCCTAAGAAATCAACGATGAAAGATAAAAGTCACTGAAAAGGTTAGCCAGCTGTAGGGATCGAACCCATCGTTTGTATCTGTCCCCTCTATGTTGTTCCAGCCTCAGAACATCATTTTATCTCTTGTTCAACAGGTGTCGCTTGCGTCGATTTCCGTCGTATGAATGTGTGTATGAGTGAGCAAAAATGTAAGAGTGAAAGGAGGGTGAGTGAGAGTGAGTGGCTGGTTTGTCGTCCCTTCAGATGACGCACCCCGAAAGTCGCTGGAGAGGCGTGTTAGCTTAGCTCAATTGGTAGAGCCCTGGACGGGCAATCCAGAAGATGTGGGTTCGATCCCTACAGCTGGCTAACCTTTTCAGTGACTTTCATCTTTCAACGATATCGGTGTCAGTCTTCAGCTGTACAACCTTGCAACCCCAATTTACGTGCAACTATCTTCTGCGCCAGCATTCTTCAAGGGGGTTTCTTCAGCAGGTGAACGCGGGTCGTGTCAGTCATATTCGCATATATGCGTTATCTTTTTATATAAATGTTGTCGCGTTACTCTCAAACCACTAGTCTCCGTGCGCTCCTTAACCTCGTTCCCAGCGACGGCACGACAGTGGTGAACTGCCAAAACTGCTCTTTCTATTGGGATGAATATTGGTGACAGCCGTCTTTAATGAGTACGACTGACGATAACATAACATTCCATAAAACAAGTCATCCGGAAGTAAACGTCGAAGGATAAAAAAAAAAAGAAGAAGATTGCTTGCTTCCGCGTGCGATTACACAGTTGTTCGCGTGAGGAGTGCTGGTGGATTCGATATCTTTTGTACACTGGTTCTCGAGCGGGAGAAAATGAACGAAAACAGAGACGGGAAAATGAAGGAACTCTGCGAACGGCAGTCCACACGTGACTACCACGAGGTGGCAGCACTAATGGCGGCGCCCATTCCGTGAATCGCGTTTTTGTCTGTAGGCAGTGTGTCCTTCTCACACTGCTAATCTTCGTGGGTTCCAGCCTCAACAGGTTTCACAATGGAGGTGATATCCATCGACTGATAGGGATGGATAATTAGCCCTCAACAAAACCAAAAATGCTACTCCATCTTAGTTGGCAGATAACAACTGACAATGTTATGGGTGTTGTAGCATAAATGGGATATTGGGGACACGTCGACTGTTGAGAGGTCTCTGATAAGGGCTTGTAACCGAAGGCGAACTGTCAAAGTGGCTGGGCCAAGTGACCGGATGAGCTGGGCTTAATGGTTCGCTGAGTTTATCACAACTGATAAAGTCTGACAGAGTGAGACTGATAAGGAAGTGCATGAACAATGTCTCATGCTGCCCTTGGGGATAAGTACGAAGACCTGCCGTCTAGTAAGCACCTACCAACGAGGAACAGGTAACCGATAAGAGCTAACCAATCGAGATAACTGCTGGAAACTAAACTACTAATTGGGGAGCATTGGTAAGTGCTCGTTGGCCGGCATGTCTTAACACTGAGCTCAGATCAGATATACAGTCATGTCTCGATTAGCCGGACACCTCGGGAGTCGTCCCTTTTCGTCCGGATAACGAATTTCCGGATACACCGGGTTAAGCAAACTTCGGGGTAAACCTGGAAAATTTGGTTGACCTTTTTAAAGCTAAAGAAAAGAAAACAAGGAAAAGATGCCTACTTGAAAAAATTGGTGCGAAGTGAGCTGCTTGAAGCTGCAGCACGCGTGTGACGGAATTTTGGTGACAACCACGGCACCCGCTGCGTCACCCTGCTGTTTTAAGAAGGGTCTCAGAAAGTTGGTCCCGTGCACGTGTTTTTGCAAATGCCTTCCGCATAGGCCGAAAGACGGGCGATGCTTTCGGACGACATTGACGTTCGCACGTGGATTTCTTGCGCCCGGTGGGGAGTCACACAGTACAGAAGGCCCCGTAAGATGTGACTCTTTTCCGGAACAATGCGAACACACCAGGGACCAGGTCCCCCAAGGTCGCCATTTTCCCATGTATTTCTTCCTATCCCGATGCGTGCAATGCCGGAGGCCGCCCTTAGATACCCCATTGTTACCAGACGTTGGCTTGCGTTTGATTGTAGCGCGCTAAAGATCCAGTTGAAGCACAATCTAAGCCAGGCCAAGTCACCGAAGGAGAAATGGACGACTGCGCCTGCGGCGCCCAGTGGCGGCGCTTGGTACGACAGGTACGCCATGTGATGCACGCAGCCGTGCACTAGATCCTTCCGATCGCTCAACACGTTTAAAAACGGGACCAAAACGTGAAACACGACACAGAAAGTTGTTATACGCGTTTTATTTGGACATATAAAGACTAGATTCATTCGCAGAAACAACAAAAACATTTTGCCGCTAAACTTAGCGCGCTGAAGTGATCCGGAACGGCAACAGTGGGGTATCTAGTGGCGGCCTTCTTCGTTGCACGCTTTTCCGAGGTGAGTTTGGGGGCCCTGCCAGGGACAGAGGACATTGGCTCTTTTCCGGATAAGCCAATCAGAATGTCCTGGAAGATTGTTCCCTGTACTTGCTGTCCGGATACGGATAACGAACTCCGGATAACAGAGACAAAATTCAATGGTAGCAGGTTCGTTCCCAGTAATGTAGTCCGGATATCTCAGCTCCGGATAAGCGAGACATGACTGTAGTAAGGAAGGAGCGCATACTAACTGGTGCTTGATTAGGAAGGAAGGAAAAAATACAACGGTCACAGTTCGAGATCATTTCCTTACTCGTACAACATCCCGAGGACGGCCATTGCAATAGCACGTTTTAGCAAAACTTTGGTAAGTCTTTTGTGCCTATCGGAACCAATCGCAATCGTGTGTGACACAGAATGTTATTCACTGATTGGCTCCGGTTCGAGGCAAGCTAGTTATGAATAAACGAATGCAACAACTCAGGGAAAAGAGGTGCTGACGTCAGGAATATTTTCCCTGAGTTGTTGCATTCGTTGATTTCTGGGCGTTTGAGGCTTACTTGTTTATGTCGTCCCTAATTGTGGTCTGCCTCGGCCAAATGTCATTGTTTACGTAGTTATGAATAGTTTGCTTAAACTTTTACCGTTTGCATACGGATGCCCTTGGGACTACGTAAGGGCGCGCAGATGTCAAAACTTCTCCCCATTTGCGGTTCGATCTAACAAATGACGCTCATATATGAACGAAGACTTGTGTTCAATGTCCGCGCCGCACATGGAATCATCTAATTCCTCTAATATTTAC
Organism: Ornithodoros turicata; assembly: GCF_037126465.1. Taxonomy (NCBI): domain Eukaryota; kingdom Metazoa; phylum Arthropoda; class Arachnida; order Ixodida; family Argasidae; genus Ornithodoros; species Ornithodoros turicata. Next base: position 970,350 of record NW_026999407.1, read on the forward strand.
ACGAGACAAACAACGATGTCGTGCTTTCACCTCTCAGAAAACGATCAGATGTCGAGCAAGTGACGTATTTTACTTTACCTAATCTGACTATCCTACAGAGATTAATTGTTCTGACTCCCGCAGATACATCTGGACAGCACGAGAGCCAACACAGGAGCCCTATCATAGACCCTGTCCCTGACAGCCGTAAGTTACCATCGTCATCGACAGCATTACTTCATTGAGTTTTATACGTATTTGTCTTCATCAAACCTTTTGTGACATTGCATCAATTTTTCGGACACCAGATATCTTAATGGCTTACAACGATGTTCTTGTATATATGTCGACTTTTGAGCTAGTTTCTCCGTCATTTCTTTCATCATGATCTTTCTATCCGTAAATTAAATTTAGCGTATTTCACGAAAGCTCGATACACGGTACCCTGAGTTCCTCAAGTCGTCGTCATCAGGAGACCACACAACAGAACAATGAATATTAAAGTTGACTCCTGTCAGAAGAGATCACGAATGCGGATTTAGATTGCTTTTACAACCAGTCATTTCACCCAGTGCAGCATAATCGTCAAGGGGGGGGGGGGGGAGGGGTCAAAGCGCGGTCAAAATATCTTTTCTTGGGGATCGTATCGAAATTATGCCATTGGAATCCGCGTGTCTCGTATGACGATCCTAAACCATAATGATAGACGGAACGCAGCCAGGGACACGGACGAGGAAACGAACTCCAGCAGTTCGTTTGTGCGCTTCCTTGTCTGTGTCCCTGGCTGCGTTCCTGGCTGCGTTCCGTCTATCATTATGTACTGTTACCAACTACCCCGCATTTCAACGCTTATCCTAAAAAATTTTTTCTCCCTGTGATGCGAATGTAACTTCTAGATCTGAGGAGTATGACGACATATAATGGACCAATGTACCAAAGCGTCTGGCAACATTGCTCTTTGAAGGTCCATTTCGTTCATCTGCAGGCAGACCTCGAATGTGGGGGGGGAGTGAAGAGAACCCTCGATGACGTCATGCACGTTTTCCGGCTTTTTTGTGCAAGCGAGTACTGAGGCATTTATATTTCGCAAACCGTGACTCCCCGCGACACAATAACGAAAATGGGTATCATTTTTTCGTGCGTAACTGGACAAACGACAAGAACACAATGAAATTTGTCTGTTCACGTAAGGGCTACGAAAGATCACTCGCATTGGTACACCTGAATGCGTAAAATATCATCTGTGGATTCCAGTGAGATTGTCCCACGGTGTCTTGAATCTGACGTCACTGGTAAGGGACAGCATGCCCTAGCTACTTGTACTCTGCCACCTAGTTGCTGGAGGGGGGGTTCGAACACGCAACCTTGGGATCAGTCGGTTGATACGCTGCACACTGATCAGGCTCTCTTGTAGATCCTCCTGAACACCTTTCCCAATAGACAGTGTTACTAAATTTGTCCATGAGGAAATATACCGAGACACAGTGCGAAGGCTCCCGTGAAATGCACTTTTTGACTTTGTACTGGAGCTAGATGTCACGCGGCTACAGGTAAAGGCGTCATCGCAGTTTCATAGGTGGGTGGGTAGGTAGGTAGGCATTTTATTTATTGGTCAAAGAAATATACAGTTTTTCAACGGGATCGCAAGGCGCACCTGTGACGCGGTCCCTTCCAGTCTGCAAGCTGATACGTGTACAAAACTACACACTGACAAACAATGAAAAGCCATATTTAGCTGGGGAACCAGAACATAAAATCCAACACATATACACACACACAAAGGAAAAAGAAAACTAACTAGTGAACTAACAATCCGCCCATAACATTTGAGAAATCTCACTTTTGAAAACGAACAAGGTTGTAATTTTACGTATTTCTCATGGAAGAGTATTCCAGATTCCAGTTTTTTCCTGCATAGTAAACTACCTAATTAAAGAATGAATTTTTTTTCTAATTCGTCACCTACTGATTGCATACTCTTTTCGAAAGGACGGCCAGACGTACAATTCATCTGCAAATACGATATCCATAGCTTGTTTGTCTCCATTGTGTTATGTATAAAAGTTTGTGTTTTATCTCTACTGCAACAGGAATCTATTGGGGCGACCACTAGCCACAAGACATGGAAGCGCACGTGCTTTCGACACCTGTAGTATATTAATTGTTCTTTCTGTGTTTCATTAATAAATCACGTGGTTGTCACTACCCAATTGCTGTGTATGTAGTTGCTCGTAATGCGGGCAAAAATACGTTAGATGAATTTAAAAATAAACGCAAAATACTTTGCCGTAAATTGCGTTTAAATACTTAGCATAAGTACTTTGCAAGAGGAATATTTATATATAAAATATAAGTACAGTATTTGAATGCTCTGAACACTTCCATAAACACCTTAAACAACAAATAATTATGATCAATGTAAAGTAAATAGCTGTTTTATGGGCTATTCTAGAGACAGAGACTGTTCCATTCTGATTCAGCGTGTGGGTTGCGAAGCAAGGCAACAATTGCGATTTTCAATCACGCTGATTTGAATATCAAGTTTTTTTCGACGATTTTTGTCATCCGTGCACGGTGCACCTTGTATTTTGTCAGAGCGATGACGTTCACAAGGTCCGTGTCTTTCTCCCTGACAAGACCCTGCTGCTTTATAGATGAGAATTCGAGCTACGTAATCCTCTTGTCATTCGCACCACTTCATCTTGAAGGACGGATACGATAGACATGCCAGAATGGCTTTTTGCTCTTCCTCCCACAGACGAAGAAAATAAATGAAAATTGAAACTGAAGCCTCATTCTGGGGGGGGGGGGGGGGGAAGGCCTTTCTTCGCACTCCCGGTATGTGCTTACTGAGCGATATTTCTGCCGCTGTAGATGAAGAAGCTAGTACTGTGACAGAATATGAGTGAGTTTTGTCACAGATTCTATGAAGTAGGGTCCTTGTACTTAAGCACTTGTTTCATTCGAAAACCGTTCACAGTGAAGGTACGATACACATGCCAGAACTGAAGGATCATTCTGAACGCCTTCTTTCACAACCCCGGTATCATTGCACACGGTATATCATGGAGCTAGTACAATGACAGAACGTGAGGGCGTTGTAGTAGGGAACGACTACAATCAGCGGGCAATACGCAGACTACTCGGGGACGTCATTAATTAGCAATTCAAACAGGTAGGAGCCCCATGGCAATTATGATCATCCAGTGAGTCATTTCACTAATTGGGGAGCATCAGACAAGTGTCCAAACCACTCTGCATGTTGGCATCTAGTCTCACTCATAAAAAATTAAGAAATAGAAATAGAGTGGAGAGGAACAACTTATTTGAAAATCAACGATGCCATATAGGAGAAATCGTTCTGGAATGGCCACTGACAAGAGGCAGCCATCTTGCTCGCAGGAGACAATGGCTGGTAGCAGAGATCGACGACAGGTGACTACCTAGTTGCAAGGCGTCACACTAGGTGGCGCCAACGTCTTCATGGCCGTTTGCATGGAAGACAGAAAAGGCAACAAAATACTAGCGGCAGTAAAAATTGCAACAAGAAAGGCACTGCTAAACAAGTCGAGATGTCCGACAGCGTATACAAAGCATTGCTCGTGCCAGATCAAGGCACTTGGTATGTATGCAGCACACTGATGTCGAGGTAGTAACACAGGCTGACTGGAAATCAGGGAGGTTGGTTTCCTACCTACAGCACACATTCTTTGCAAACTGCCCTAGCCTGTCACTCTGACAAGCTTTACACAAGACAGCTTCATCAAATTGCCAAACTGTTCTGCTGAAACTTACATCCAGTGCTACATACAGTTGGTACACAAACAGCTCAAGTATGCTGCAGTTGTAAAAGTATGTGTGAAAAATATACAGACAGAGTTCCAGGCCTTTTCCTCCTTGCTGGATTTGCATGGGCCTTTTGCATGAGAGCCCATGCTTCATTATACCTTTTCACAAACCACCTCAACGCTGTACAGTTTGTAAGCACTGCACAGTTTGTAAGCACTGCACAGAGAGTCAAATCTATATTTAATGGTTCGGTTCACGTTCAGCTTTTAGGGTTCGGTTCCAGATGGCAATCATAATAGTGTAAACAATTTTCACACAGTTCAGCTTTACGGACACTGTTTCATGGACGAGAACGGACTCTCCACTAGCAGAGACACCTGAAACACGAGTTGACGCTGAATGCCTTTCCCACAAAGCAGCAAGATGGCGGCTGCTTCCAACAAGTGGAAGGTTGAGTTGTTCAGTTCTAGTGAACATTATAATGGGATTGCCACATATGTTGACTATTTCGAACAATATGTATGATCTGCGGGAAGTTGTTGGATGTAATGACGTATTGAATTGAGCATTTTACACGCTTCAACGTCCAATGCCACTTAGGCATTTATGCAACACAGGTACGTACAATTTTCTGCATCTTCAAGTCAATATGGGGAGTACACGTGCAATATGGCAAAACAGGTCCAATATTGGACCTCTATCTCCAATGATCAGCCAATATGGGCTCAGTATTGTGTAATGCTTGGGTGGGTATGAAAACAAAACGTGTTCACAGCATCCTTTCAATCTGCCAAGACAATTTTTTCCAAACATTCGTGCAGAGAAACGACACGTTATGAATGACGCGCCCATTACCTCTGTGACATTGCGTAACGTTATCCCGCATCTGCATTCGGTCAAGCTATTTGCCGTTTACGAAGCAACATCCCCTCAACCTCCACCCGTACCTTCTTTGCGCCACCCATGCGGACACTTCACTACCCCACTGTACAAACGTCAATTCCGGGCCTTAGGAAAAAGAAGGTTGTGCCAACAGTTGTGGCCTGCCTACTGACCTTGTTCCACATCTACAGTCACCACCGGCATCGAACCCAAATATACACCGATGCTTCAGTTTCTCTAGTTGGGTCGTCTGCTGCCTTCTGCATCCCAAAGGATGGAGCTGAGCACGGCTTCAAGCTCCCTGTTATGTCATCTGCTGAGGCCGAGGCATTCGCACTACTGGCCGCTATGAGACATGTCTCCTCGTGTGCGCCCAGAGCCTGGTCGATCCTCACCGACAGTAAAGTGGTTCTGGAGGCGCTGGCCTCTTACTCTGCAGCAGTCATCAGTGACACCTACACCACGATCATCGCCCTGCACTCTGAACGTGTATCGTTTTTCGTTTTCGTCATTTTCGTAGTGACAGTTGCATCTTGTACAAGACGAAACAGCGTCGCATCAAATGCACGCACCCCCTTTATGTGTGTTTTGATATTTTAGAGATATCCCCAGTCCGAATGTACAGCTTCATTTACGAGTTGCTCTTTTCTCGCTTGACATGTCCAGTGCAGTTGGTCTATGGTGATACGCACAGTGTGAAGCCTCGAAGAGCAGCTGATGAAAATTGAGGATGAGTTAGATATGTACTCCTATCCACCGGACCACCCGCTTTTCAAAGACGTGCACGCGAACCTCATAGGGTATTTCAAAGACGAGACGGGAGGTGGTGTTATTCAAGAAGTCGTAACCATCCGATCCAAAACGTACAGCATTCTTTTAGCCGGACCCACAAACAGATCGCCAGAGTGAAAGGAGTTAAGAAAGATGTCCTATGCAGCACACAATATTGGGCCCATGTTGGCTTGTCATTGGCTATACGGGTCCAATATGGGGCCCGTTTTGCCAATATGGGGAAAACCCTGGCAATAAGGTCCCCGTATTGCCAAGTTTGAGCCAATATTGGGAAAATCCTGGGAATATGGGCCCCATATTGCCCGTGTACACCCCGTATTGACTGAAAATACAGAAAATGGTACGTACCCGTGTTACACAAATGCCCAAACAGCACGACAAGATTGGACGTTGAAGCGTGTGAAATGCATTACATCCAACAACTGCCCGCAGACGATACACATTGTTTGGAACAGTCAACATACGTAGCCATTCCATGGTAACGTTCACTCGACAGTTCTGGAAGTAACCGCCATCTTGTTTCGCGATGCCAATGCCAATCGGTCAAGCCGACTGATACATCGATACATCGCTGATATATGTATAATATGGGAACACGGGGAACACGAAATTCAAAAGTTCGCAGATCTACTAAACACCGCGCACAGCATTATAAGGTCCACATCACCAACACTCAATCAACTTTCTCGGCACCACAATATAGCTAGGCAAAGGCAACCTCACCACAATCCTGTGCAAAAAGCCAAGTGACAAACAGGGTGCGTCATCTGAAGGGACGACAAACCAGCCACTCACTCTCACTCCTTTCACTCTTACATTTTTTGCTCACTCATACACACATTCATACGACGGAAATCGACGCAAGCGGCACCTGTTGAACAAGAGAGAAACTGATGTTCTGAGGCTGGAACAACATAGAAGGGACAGATACAAACAAAGCCTCAAATTGCCTAAGAAATCAACGATGAAAGATGAAAGTCACTGAAAAGGTTAGCCAGCTGTAGGGATCGAACCCACATCTTCTGGATTACTGGTTCAGGGCTCTACCAATTGAGCTAAGCTAACACGCCTCTCCAGCGACTTTCGGTGTGCGTCATCTGAAGAGACGACTTGTTCACCAGGTGCCGCTTGCATCGATTTCCGTCGTATGAATGTGTGTATGAGTGAGCAAAAAATGTAAGAGTGAAAGGAGGGTGAGTGAGAGTGAGTGGCTGGTTTGTCGTCCCTTCAGATGACGCACCCCGAAAGTCGCTGGAGAGGCGCGTTAGCGTAGCTCAAACCATTGTCTGATGCCCTTACGTACTTGTAAAATCGTATGTACAAATTCAAAAGGTCTTCAGTTTTCTCTTTAGACGTTTTGTAATGGCCCACGGCGTTGCAACCGTGTGACGTACCTGTAGTTGTGTGTACCTGTGTGTTTTGTTAATAAAAGGTGGAAAAGAAAAAAAAAGTTAGCGTAGCTCAATTGGTAGAGCCCTGGTCCGGTAATCCAGAAGATGTGGGTTCGATCCCTACAGCTGGTTAACCTTTTCGGTGACTTTCATCTTTCATCGTTGATTTCTTAGGCAATTTGAGGCGTTGTTTATATCTGTTCCTTCTATGTTGTTCCAGCCTCAGAACATCAGTTTCTCTCTTGTTCAACAGGTGCCGCTTGCGTCGATTTCCGTCGTATGAATGTGTGTATGAGTGAGCAAAAAATGTAAGAGTGAAAGGAGTGAGAGTGAGTGGCTGGTTTGTCGTCCCTTCAGATTACGCACCCCGAAAGTCGCTGGAGAGGCGTGTTAGCTTAGCTCAATTGGTACAGCCCTAGCCCGGTAATCCAGAAGATGTGGGTTCGATCCCTACAGCTGGCTAACCATTTCAGTTACCTTCATCTTTCATCGTTGATTTCTTAGGCAATTTGAGGCTTTGTTTGTATCTGTCCCTTCTATGTTGTTCCAGCCTCAGAACATCAGTTTCTCTCTTGTTCAACAGGTGCCGCTTGCGTCGATCTCCGTCGTATGAATGTGTGTATGAGTGAGCAAAAAATGTAAGAGTGAAAGGAGGGTGAGTGAGGGTTTGTCGTCCCTTCAGATGACGCACCCCGAAAGTCGCTGGAGAGGCGTGTTAGCTTAGCTGTACTTGTGTGTACTTCTGTGTTTTTTTTTGTTAATAAAAGGTGGAAAAGAAAAAAAGTGTTAGCTTAGCTCAATTGGTAGAGCCCTGGACCGGTAATCCAGAAGATGTGGGTTCGATTCCAAGTGACAAACAACGATACCGTCACTTGAACAGTCACCACGCCCGCGCCACTGTAAGGTTGGCATTCCTAATGGGCACAGTGTCAGACTGCGCAGGGTTTGTTCAAACGACACAGATTATACCGAGAAGCTCGACCAACTCTGTAGCACACTTGCCCAAAGAGACTACCCAGACTCCCTTCCAACCGAATTCCATCGCAAGGCACTCACACTGGATCGAAACGATGTTCTGGAACACCGAAAACATTCTGACACGAGCCAAAGAAGCTTCATCGCAAGATATTCCAACGCACTTCCAAACAACAAGGCCATTCTAGGAAACATGAGCCCCTCCTCTAAAGCAATGACGGACTCAGGAGTATGTTCACCCAATCAATACAGCTAACGTACCGACGCCCGAAAACCCTAGCAAACTCCTTGGCCAACGCAAGAAAAAAAAAAAAAAACGAACACCCAGTACAATGGAACACGCCTCTGCAACACATGCATGGACGTTCAACACGCTAACTCCATCAAAAGCACTGCGAGCAATTACACCCACTCTGTTAACGACGCATTCACATGCACAAGCTCTAATGTCATATACTGCATTGAATGCGGCGACTGCTCTATGTAATACGTTGGTGAAACGGGCCAACAAATGAACAACCGCCTCACCGGACACAGAACCGACACCTGAAACAAACTCCTCAAAGCAGTCGCTGAACACTTCAACACTCCTGCCACTACTCCATTGCATGCCACAACTGTGTATTACAAATATATATGTCACACAAAAAAAAAAGTTGGCTCGCTCTGAGAATTTCCCCACGTAACATAAGTGGGGAAGTTACTTTTATTTTCTAGTGCACTACCGTTACTCACTACTTTAACAAAAAGTAACGCGTTACGTTATTGGTTGCTGTTGTGGTAGTAGGTAACGCGCTACTATCGCCGTTACTTCTGATAAGTAATGCAGTTACTTTTGCATTACTTCACCAGTTGTCCACATAGTATGTACCATTTGTGGTTGAGTCACATAAGTGCATTCCGCAAGTCAATACAAACAATGTTGGGGACAAACAAGGGTCACGCATAAACACAACTTACATGTACGATTAATTGCAACGCAGAAGTAGTTGATGTTCAAAATTTTCATCTGTGAGCTTCGCACGTTGGGTTGAGAGGACGCCTAATGCTCCTTGGCAAGGTTGGTAGAGACGGTGACCTTTTATCTCACACAGTACAAATCCAAACAGCCAATCCCTTGGTACCTTGTCACTTGTTCAGACGGTAGAGGCTATTTTTCTGCCGCTTTTGCCCCATTCGTACGAGGGAGTAAAAAACAGAGGCGGTACACAAAGGTGACATCTCAACCAGGGTAGGCCAATTACCCTTCTTCCGCGTTCTTCGTGGATGTCGATGTTACCTTCTTGTCATTGTTGAAGATGAATAGATAGATGTGACCTTCTTGGTAAAGCTTTCAAGTTTAGACGACGAATCAATGTTCTTGAACACAAAGTAACGCATAACGCGTTCGTTATTAAAAATGTAATGACGTTACGTTACTCCTCACTTTGCTCCCAAATGTAATGCGTTACCATATTCCACTACTCGAATGTAACGCGTTACTGGTAACGCACTACTTTGTAACGCGTTACTCCCACCTATACCACGTAACCACTAACCTCCTTATCTTTCGGAATGGTCGCCCATTCCTGCCTGTTGTCCCGTTACCAGCTCCGGTGGCGCAGCGGTAACGCGTGCGCTTGGAGACTGGGAGGTCTGCGGTTCGAATCCGCGGGCCGGCTGTGCCGTCTGGGGTTTTTCCTGGGTTTCCCTCAGATGTGTAATAGCACAGTTCCCCTGAAGTCGGCCCATGGACGCAGCTCACCCTTTCCTCTCCTCCTCTCCACCACCTTTCCCTTCCCGAGAAACAGGCAGACCTTTCGGGTTCCTCCCAACGACACTCCTCCTCCTCCTCCTCCGTTGTTCGTTGACTTGGCATTTCTGTAACCGGCCTGGAGCCAGGGTTCACATAATCCCCTCCACACTCTTACAAAGCGGCCATTCACTTCGGCCGTAAACGCCTTCCTTCCCCCGGGGCTGTTGACCCACAATTCGCATGAACCTTTAACGCCACCCTTAAATACCATGTCAATCATGAGCACGGTGCCCAGAAGAAGAGTCTGTTCGAAATATCGCCGTTTCAGGTCCTGAGGCAATTCCCTTCCTACATCATATACGATACATCTTCCTGCCTTAGAAAACAGGAAAACTTTGATGAATCAGGCCAACGTTCCTGAGTTAAATAACAATACATTTTGCAATCCGTAAACTTTCGGCCTTGCAACCTAGATTTCTTCACCCGTATTCCGAGCATGAATAGCTTAGTAAACGCATGCGTCCACATTCAAACTACTTTGGACTGTGCTGACACTTGAGTCGCCACAGTGTGTTACTAAGTTGCGGAATTTCAAGTCGAGGAATTCTCAAGTCATTTTGAGCTTTATTGCAAGAACCTTTTCTTTCCCCTCGTCAGCCTGCAAGAGAGAGAATAAAAACTTTAGTATGGTGCGCACTAAAAAACAAGTCTTTCCACTTGATAATTTTTACGAAGCTGAAGAAACAAATTGTGAAAGATGTAATTTGCGTTCCCATGATGCCGCTGACGACAAGATGGGATCTTTCCAAATGTGTAACCAATGCTGTTTTCGGACGAGTGGAACATCCAGTTAACAGGGAGGTTTCTCTCTTTCCACCAATTTGAGGGCTGTACGCAGAAATAAAATCTGAAATCTGAACTTTTCAGGATCGTTCTCATCACCGTTTTATTCTATGTGCAAACGGCCCTCATCCTCAACCTGTCAATGTGGAACTATACAGGGTGTCTCATTTGAGCTGCAACAAATTTTCCTAAAACGGGGAGTTGCATTAAGGAGCTTTTTCTTTTATCATTGGAGTACTCAACGGGGCTGCTACTAGGAAACCGCTGTCTTCTCAATTAGGGGATTCATTAACGGGCATATTTTTAAAAACTTTTCAATTATTGTATGCAGGGAGCACATTGCAATTGCGATACCAAAGCCTGATCTTCACATGTCCCACTGATATATCGCCCTGTTATCGCCACCTGGCTGGCTTTAAGAAGCGTGATTTTCAGTGACGTGACTTTATATGAATGCTAATGTATCTCCAAGAATATGACGTGTTTCGGCAGCGTAGTAGAAGAAGGACCGAAAAGAGTATGACAGGACAAGGCTGTAATTTCAACTGAGCAAATGTATCGAATAAGGGGCGTTCAAGTAGACTGAAATAAATCTTTCCATGCCGGCACACGTGCAACCAACCCGACCACAACAGCAACACGTGACAATCTCACTCCCAACATAAACGAAGTATGATTCATTATCTCCAAGAAGCCATCTCGTGATATTTTTGCAGCACAATGGGATGCTTCATCGTCACGAACACATGGCTTCGGTAGTGAAGGGTCAACATGATGACTGTTTGTTCGCAGAAAGCTTTGAAATGGGGATCCGTTATTGGGCGTCACTGAAGATGGCATCACTAGAGCGCAGTATGTCTTCCCTTACTATGAACAGAATTATATGAAACACGTAACTGTCTTTAGAAAAAAAAAATGTGATAAATTATCGTCCAGGATGGATCACTCTAAAAAAATTGAACCATTGCGTTTTTCAACGAGTGTTTTAAAGCAATCTTTCTTTTGTTCCACCATCCCAGAGTGGAATTCTCTGCCCCAAGAAGCCGTTAATGCTGCCAATAATACATTATTTATGGCTAAGATTAGGTGTCTTATGCACTGATTCTTTGTTTTTGTTGTTACTCTTCTTTTTTTTTTTTTCGTTTCTACCATGTAATACTGTGTGTAGTCAGTGTACAATATTGGTGTGTTTTTCCTGAGAGTGATGCAAGTAGCATCACCATTCTACTTCCTCACTCCTCTGCTGTAATGCCTCACGGCGCTGCAGAGCTCTCTGAATAAATAAATAAATGGGGTACATTTGTGGATGTTTCACCTAAAGTGTTAAAAAATTCTAACTAGCGACGTACTCGTCGGAGGATTACGGAATTTTCGGCAATTACCTTACGGAAACGTTTGCCATCATTGAGGAAGGCAATTTTTAATAGTTAGTAATTTATTTTTCTCAATTGGAATTTGAAAAGTGCCCGGCGAACCTTGCATTTTTTTAAAAGTATGTTGTCCTCCACGAATAACCGCATACCCAACAAAAACTATGCACAGTATCGCAACGGATACAAATTACGCTTTAGTCCCGCTTGCTTCATTTTCGCAAGGAAGCGAAAAATGTGCCAAAAGGAGGAGGTGTTCACTCGTTTTGCCTTCTCTGAAGGTTGTTGCGTTTTCGTTGTGACAACACGGTTGCCACCGGCATCAAGGTCAAAGCGGATGACAGAAAGCTAAAACGAGAGGCGGGAACATCTCCTGCACTCATCTCCACTTACCTTCCGTGCGTTCTCCTTTGCGACAATCGAGCGGAATTTTTACTAATTGTTTCAGACTATTTTTGTTGCGTCACTGCGCATAGTTTTTGTTGGAGCTGCGGTCATTCGTAGATGACTTTCTCTCATCTGACTATCATGACATGATAAATTTCCCAATCTCACTCCCAACATCAACGGAGTATGATTCATTATCTCCAAGAAGCCATCTCGTGATATTTTTGCAGCACAATGGGATGCTTCATCGTCACGAACACATGGCTTCGGTAGTGAAGGGTCAACATGATAACTGTTTGTTGGCAGAGAAAGCTTTGAAATGGGGATCCGTTCTTGGGCGTCACTGAAGGTGGCATCACTAGAGCGCAGCATGTCTTCCCTTACTATAAACAGAATTTTATGAAACACGTAACTGTCTTTAGAAAAATAATGTGGGTACATTCGTGCATGTTTCGCCTAAAGTGATAAAAAATTCTAACCGGCGACGTACTCGTCGGAGGATTGTGGGGTTTTCGGCAAACACCTTACGGAAACTTTTGCCACCATTGAGGAAGGCAATTTTTAGTTGTGAGTAATTTATTTTCTCATTTGAAATTAGAAAATTGGCCGGCGAGCCTTACATTCCTTTAAAATATGATGTCCTCCACGAATAACCGCATACCCAACAAAAACTATGCACAGTATCGCAACGGATACAAATTACGTTTTCGCCCTACTGGCTTCATTTTCGCAAGGAAGCGAAATGTGTGTTTAAAGGAGGAAGATGTGTTCACTCGTTTTGCCTTCTCTGACGGTTGTTGCGTTTTCGTTGTGACAAAACAGTTGGGGGCCACCAGCATCAAGGTCAAAGCGGATGACAGAAAGCTAAAACGAGAGGCGGGAACATTTCCTGCACTCATCTCCACTTACCTTCAATGCGTTCTCCTTTGCGACAATCGAGCGGAATTTTTACTAATTGTTTCAGACTATTTTTGCTGCGTCACTGCGCATAGTTTTTGTTGGAGCTGCGGTCATTCGTGGATGACTTTCCCTCATCTGACTATCATGACACGATAAATTTCCCCGAATTAAATGTTTTCCGAAGCCTTCCTAAATGGCGGCAAAAGTTTCCAGAAGGTAATTGGGGAAAGTCCCACAATCCTTCGGCAAGTAAGTCGCCAGATAGAATATTGTTTTTTCCTTACACCTTTTTGACATTTCACTGACCTTAGAATCCGTGCTGGTGACGTCATGGTCGGGTTTCCATGAGTCGTTTGGTGATCGTTATGCTGTCATGTTCTGAATGATCCCGGATATGTATCATTCAGGTGTTTTCACAGTCCTTGGAATAATCAGGGTGGGGTCAAGGAGTCCTTCACGGATGGAAAATACAAAATAGATTGAAGAGTTTAAATTCCACACCGCCGTCTTCCTGTATCACACAGTAGAGTTAAATGATAATATGATCAAAGTATAGTAAAAGTATGATAAAATAGGATTCGCACCGTACCCGTTTAGAAGTTGCGGAGCATCTCTGAAAAAAAAAATAGCAAACTTTCGGGAAATATAATTCGGCTGTGCAGGGGGTTGGCCTCTCACTCTGTGTATTCCTGTGTGCCGGAGCACAACCATCGGAGCGGGCATATTCTATTTATTGTGTCAGTCCATGTCAACCAACAGGCTCGCGATATCTTTGTACTAATCGATTATGAGACCAAAATGATATACTGTAGCCCGCAAGAAAATTCAAGTTCTGCGGGAGGGACTTTTGAAAGCTTATGATGGCACATGATATAAATTGATTTTTCTATCTTTCCTGATGTTACAGTTTAGAAGAGAAGGATGTACGACGCACTTCATGGAAGTACCAGACAAGAAGACTTTATTTGATCCGCCCCTCAAGCCTTACAAAGCATGTGCCGTCATGCCCACCTGGCAGTTATCAATCAACATAGCAAACATTTCATGACAGAACTGATGTTCTGAGGCTGGAACAACATAGAAGAGACAAATACATACAAAGCCTCAATTTGCCTCATCTCTCAAACGTTTCATGTTTACCATCTATGCACTGATAAAGAAGGCACAACTACTACACTTGAGAAGCTAGAGAACCTATGGTGAGTATGAGGCGAGGATTTTCTCGAAATTTTTTACGCAATCGTCTGAGACTTTACTCATTTCATTACGAACTCAGCGTGGGCTCGTTGTCATCACCGGTTTGTTCTATATGCAAACGGCCCTCGTCCTCAACGTGTAAATGTGGCACAACTACTACACTTTAGAATCTAGAGAACAGCTCATCTCCTTCACTAGGAGTGCTTGGAGTGAATACATAGATAAGCTTATCTTGTACCACACGCTGGCCTAGATTAAGGATATTGTTGACGAGTCTGTACCCAGGCAGCACAATGTGCTGTAAGTTGAGTGTAATTTGGGTGGACGGGTAGGTGGAAGGCCTTGAACACATTCGTGAATGGAAAGAACATTGGGCAGAAGAGCCTTGTCAAGTTACTTCCGGTAACTTTTAGCTTTGCTGTCCCACCATGCAATGTGGTAAATCAATAAACTGAATTGAATTGAATTGATAAGACACATATCGTTCCAGGCGGCGCTGCCATTTCCCGACACATGGGTCACGGCCGCCCAGACACGAATAACTTCCTAGTTCTCCGGCGGTCGGTCATGCTGGCCTGATGTCATTTCTCCGTTTAGAACCTTTCTGCCATTTTTACTGATGTGCAGTACTGCGCAAAATAAATCGTATGTTAGTCAACACACATTTGTTTGATGATGTGAAACGTAAGTTAACTAGAATACGAGAGCAATTATGTGTCCTCTTCACGCGTGAGATTAAAGTTACAGATGTTTTTTTTTTTCGTTCAGGAAAATGTAAACGTTTACACACTGAATCGCAAGTTGGACATGGTCGCGAACCTGAGCAATGTAGTCATTATCTTGTATCTGCTACTCTCAAAACTGCGCATTAGACGCGACATTCGAGGCATCAGCAGAATTGGATCTTTGTTCTCACTACGACCTTCCAAAAAGCCCTTTATCAATCAGTATGAGGTCATTTGGTGAAATCTTAATAAGCTGTTGTGCTTTTTGTCTGTTCAAAGATTCACAACGTATGTGTCATTGTAAAACGTGAAAACTCGTTTCCGTCGTCTCTTATTCCAAAGCAAATACAAACAAAGCCAATACAAACCAAAGCAAATACAAACAAAGCACATAACGGAAATGAAAAAAATGAAAGCAAAACAGTCACGCAGTGCAGTGCAGTACAGGCACGAAAGAAAGTTCAACAATGTCCAGTCAGAGGGCAGACGCAAGGCCCGAGTCTTTTAAGAAGCGGAGCAGGGCTGTAGTTATACACATCTGAATGATCATGTTGGAAAGAACACACTGTCGTCCCATGGCTATCCTAAGGTCGTCAGATGGGGACAGATGACATCCTTGGTATGTCAAAATCTGATCGTCAGAGTATGAGAGGACGTCCCCGAGGCTCTCCTGTTGGTTGAGTGAGAGGCCGACGCTCTGCACAGCCCAATTATATTTCCCCAAAGTTGCTATTCTTTTCTTCTTTTTTTTTTCTCAGAGGTGCTCCGAAACTCCTAAGCGGGTACGGTGAGAATCCTATTTTATCATATTATCATTTAACTCTACTGTGTGATACAGGAAGACTGCGGTGTGGAATTTAGACTCTTCAATCCCTCTTCTAGTTTCAATCTTCCAACCGTGAAAGACGCCTTGACCCGACCCAGACAATTCCAAGGACTGTAACAACGCCTGAATGATACATATCCAGTGTGTTTCAGATCTTGACAGCATAACAATCACCAAATGGCTCATGGAAACCCGACCATGACTTCATCAGCACGGATCCTAAGGTGAGTAGTGACTCATTAACCCTGTGGAAGGCGCCGCCGAAACGTTCACTTTGAATTTTTATATATCTGAAGTCACGTATTTAACATTTCCTGAACGTATGATGTTCTTGTCTGGCTGAACTTCTATGTATCAGATTGAAAACGCTATCTAGAAACAATTAACCCTGAGAGGTTGCTGGTGCGGTCATGAGGTGGCCCATTTATACAAGGTATTTCACCTCACGTGATAAAAAAATTCTATCTGGCGACTAACTTGCCGAAGGACTGTGCGACTTTCGGCAATTACCTTCTGTAAACTTTTTCCGGCATTTAGGAAGGCTTTGGACAACATTTAATTGTGGGAAATTTATTTTTGTCAATTGAACTTTGAAAATTGCAAAGCGAACCTCACTCTTTTTTCACATAAATATTAAGTTCTCCATGAATGATCGCAGCTCCAACAAAACTATGCACAGTACCGCAACAAAAATAGTCTAAAACAATTAGTAAAAATTCCGCCTTAGCCCCGCCTGCTTGATTGTCGCAAAGGAGAACGCACGGGAGGTAAGTGG
This sequence comes from Ornithodoros turicata, assembly GCF_037126465.1. Taxonomy (NCBI): domain Eukaryota; kingdom Metazoa; phylum Arthropoda; class Arachnida; order Ixodida; family Argasidae; genus Ornithodoros; species Ornithodoros turicata. Next base: position 986,916 of record NW_026999407.1, read on the forward strand.
ACATGAGTGCAGGAAATGTGCCCGCCTCTCGTTTTAGCTTTCTGTCATCCGCTTTGACCTTGATGCTGGTGGCCCCATCTGTTTTGTCACAATGAAAACGCAACAACCGTCAGAGAAGGCAAAACGAGTGAACACATCTTCCTCCTTTAAACACGCATTTCGCTTCCTTGCGAAAATGAAGCCAGCAGGGCGAAAGCGTAATTTGTATCCGTTGCGATACTGTGCATAGTTTTTGTTGGGTATGCGGACATCATATTTTAAAGGAATGTAAGGCTCGCCGGCCAATTTTCTAATTTCAAATGAGAAAATAAATTACTCACAATTAAAAATTGCCTTCCTCAATGGTGGCAAAAGTCATCCGTAAGGTGTTTGCCGAAAATCCCACAATCCTCCGACGAGTACGTCGCCGGTTAGAATTTTTTATCACTTTAGGCGAAACATCCACGAATGTACCCACATTCTTTTTCTAAAGACAGTTACGTGTTTCATAAAATTCTGTTTATAGTAAGGGAAGACATACTGCGCTCCAGTGACGCTATCTTCAGTGACGCCCAAGAACGGATCCCCATTTCAAAGCTTTCTGCGAACAAACAGTTATCATGTTGACCCTTCACTACCGAAGCCATGTGTTCGTGACGATGAAGCATCCCATTGTGCTGCAAAAATATCACGAGATGGCTTCTTGGAGATAATGAATCATACTTCGTTTATGTTGGGAGTGAGATTGTCACGTGTTGCAGTTGTGGTTTTGTTGGTTGCACGTGTGCCACGATGGAAAGATTTATTGAAATCTATTTGAACGCCCCTTATTCGATACATTTGCTCAGTTGAAATTGCAGATTTGTCCTGTCATACTACTTTCGGTCCTTCTTCTACTACGCTGTCGAAACACGTCATATTCTTGGAGATACATTATCATTCATAAAAAGTCACGTCGCTGAAAATCACGCTTCTTTAAATCCAGCCAGGTGGCGATAACAGGGCGATATATCAGTGGTTCGAGCGGGACATGTGAATATCAGGCTTTGGTATCGCAATTGCAATGTGCTCCCTGCAATCAATAATTGAAAAGTTTTTTAAAAAATATGTCTCTTAATGAATCCCCTAATTGAGAAGAGAGCGGTTTCCTAGTAGCAGCCCCGTTGAGTACTCCAATGATAAAAGTAAAAGCTCCTTAATGCAACCTCCCGTTTTAGGAAAGTTCGATGCAGCTCAGAAGAGACACCCTGTATAGTTCCACATTGACAGGTTGAGGATGAGGGCCGTTTGCACGTAGAATAAAACGGTGATGAGAACGATCCCACGCTGAGTTCGTAATGAAATCAGTAAAGTCTCAGACGTGAGGCAAAGACGATTGCGTAAAACATTTTGAGACAATTCTCGCCTCATACTCACCAGCACTCGCGTCCATTTTTCGCCTCCCGGGAGAGAAATGGGAAATCTGCACCCACCTTCCTCGTATTCTTACTTCCCGTAAGGTCTCTTTTTTTGCGCCCCTTCAGGCAGGCTCATGGGGCGTTTGCCCCTCCCCGCCGGCCCTGTGTAAGGAATAACCTGGGATGGGCAACTGGCGAGCGGAAATTACGTCTTGCGCTCAACCGGCCAATGCCACGAAGGACAGAGCGATGTCAGAGGCTTGTACGACATTCAGAGATTGTCTGTTTCTCGCAGTAGTCTTCTTTTGCCTCTTGTCACTCGCGTCAAACCACGGGAGCTAGGGCTAAATTTTACAATTACTGTATCGTGAAACTCTACAGTGCAATATACTCACAATTTGGTCTACGGAAGGCATATATCCAGCCCCGCTTTTCAAAATGGCGACGGATTCTGTCGTCCACGTAAGTTGCTACAACAACATGAACACTCGCACACAGATATTTTAGTAACTTCACCGGATTGTAAAGTACTTTTGTTCGATAAAATGGACGCCAAGCTTCGTGTGCTTTGTTATTTTGCATGATGGAGACAGCAATCTGCATCTCGTGGCTGTCTCCATGCGGATGAACGGCAGTGAAACGGAACACAAATTAGAGAGAAGGAAGACTAAAACTGGCACATGAAGATGAAAAATGAATGGTCAAATATTTCCAATCTGACAAGAAATGTGTCCATTACAAAGCAACTGGTTACATGTGAGTGGCAGATCAAGAACTTATACCTTGTGTATTCAAGCAGAGCAACCATTCTCAAGTTGAATAGGCATTTGAGCATGGTAGTTACCAGTCTCAAAATCTGAGATCGCTACACAACAACGCGTTCAGGCGCTATCTCAAATTTGCTTTCTGCTCGGACGATTGAGCTCCAAGTTGACTTGAACCGATCTCGAAGAGCTTTATGCAAACGGACCAAAATTTCACCCTCCTGAGGATGCCATCCCCGTCCATGCATAATGTTCTTAGGATATCCCTGGGATGACAGTGTGGAGACTCTCACGGAGTGATAGGAGCAGCCCAAGCATATTTTTTTTAGCAGACGCCGAGACGATCCTCGCGCGAATTACGTTTTTTTTTTTTTTTTCTCGTTACCTCACGCGCCGCTTATATCTGCATGGGCTGTGTCGCCAAATGTCAAGAGTCACATGCCTGGGGACCACGCAACGTCACGACGTTCCCTCTCTCTTCTATACGCAATTTTCACGAGTGGAGGGTTTTTTAACCTTTGTGGTGCACCAATAAGAAGACCCTAGTGGTTGTTTGGGGGCACCTGAACAAAAATAATTATTATTTAAAGGGTGCGCGGGGTCACCTGCACTCGTCGTTCTTTTTCATCCTATTCTTTGGTGGAACACGCCAGAGCGAAAGAAAAATGGGTCATCTCTGGGTTCTTTTAAAGACATTTCAGGAACGATGTGCATTCAACGTTCAGGTTGAATATGTCAAAGTATAATTAAACGTGGATGACTCTACAGGCAGCGTTCTTTTCAGTACTTCTCCCCCCTCCCCTATAGCAACGCTCGGCTAGGATTGGAATCCCGACATGTTTTCATCTCCCCAAACAACCAGGATAACAAATTAAAGTACGATATCACAAATAAATTAAAAAGATGAGAACGTACACGAAATGTATCGATCCGTGAGACTACACCAAATATTGCAGGAAAAAATACGAGAAAGAAGATCAAAACCACCGCAAGCCACGGTTCCTAAAGTGCCCCAGCCGAAGATGCGAAAAAAACATCGTTGCCTTCTGCTCTCGCGTAAGACAAACGTCGAGGTTGTTTTTTTTCATGCGCCGCTAACTGCGAGGAATATCCTGCAGCACAGTCAGAATAAGGGCTCAGCTCCTATGGTATCCAGACTGTATGATAACAGGACGACACTTGATTACGACAGGAAGAGACGCAAAAGACGCCGGCACGGGTTGATTGCTCCAAGCAATACGCGACGCGACTTTTTCCCCGTGAACAGCATTTTTTGTTTTGTTTCGTTTCTTTTTTTTTTCGTGTTCTTCGACTAGAATATTCCCTGCACATGTCCTTGTGTAATACGCGAATTAGGTAGGAAGCGAGCACTGTATTGTTGAACATGAGAGAACTGATGATAACATGGATACGCATGTGGATACAGTGTCCTACGACATCGTGAGGACAATTGCGAAAATTCCCTTTCCGTGATCCCAGAAATGACATTTACAAATTCACAAATCCCCGCAAAAACTACTTCCTAATTCCTAACCCTCGTTACGATTGGTGGTAAGGACGATGAGTTCTCGTATGCCTCGTTACAAATTCAAGCTTCAGAAACAGACTCTGTAGAGGGAAGCTTCAGTTTCGTTTAACGATCAGGAGCACCTTCTTAGTTGAAAAACTACTCCTAAGTGGATGCACATATAGCATTCAGAAAAGAAGCAAGTGAGCTGGTCAAGTTGATGTAAAACCTTATGCGAATGCTGCAGTGTTGCGATATGAACCATCGCCAACTCCCTATAGTAATCTCCAGCTTCCAGTAATACGACTCATCTGTTTCCCATAGAAGCAACGACAGCTGTGATCCAAAGATAAGAGCGTGAAAGCTATCTCTATGTCAAAGGTAGAGTGCCAACACCTGACGTCTCTGACGCATTTAATCTGCCTACCGGTAGCGAGAAACAGTCGTTCCCTCCCCCGACACTCCTAACAATCTTATCTTCCATTCTCCCGTTCTATAAAACGCGAGCGTGCCTGGCACTCACCAGTTCACGTCGTGTCGGTTTGTAGCCCGAGCCGACGCCAGTCAATACCCACAATGACCAGAGTTGCACTGCTGACGTTGGCCTTCATGGCCGTGATTGCCGTAGCCTGTGGTAAGGCTACTCTAGAAGGATCTCTCCGAGATGCTGGATCACAGAAAGGCAAGATATGGGCGCTTCTCGTAGCTGGCTCTAAGGGCTGGCTCAATTATAGGCATCAAGCGGACATCTGCCACGCGTACCATGTTCTCCACAACCATGGCATCCCTGACGAGCAAATTGTTGTCATGATGTACGACGACATCGCCTACAATGAGAACAATAATTATCCTGGTATCATCATCAATGCCCCCAACGGACCGAACGTCTACCTTAAGGTTCCCAAAGACTACACAGGAGACGACGTCACGCCGCAGAATTTCTTACACGTCCTACAGGGAAGGGCCGATCTCGTCAAGCACACCAAGGGAAGTCACAAAGTGATCAACAGCGGCCCCGACGACAATATCTTCGTTTATTTCGCCGACCACGGGGGTCATGGCCTCGTTGGATTCCCAAACGACATGTTGTACGCGAAGGACCTGAATGACACCATTTTTGATCTTCATCGCCAGAAGAGGTACTCCAAGTTAGTCCTGTACGTAGAAGCTTGCGACGCTGGGTCTATGTTTGAAGGCATCCTTTCGCCTGATATCAACGTGTATGCAACAACTGCAGCAAATAATCATGAGTCAGCCTACGCCTGCTACTGGGACGAGGCCCTATGGGCCTTCCTGGGTGATTGCTACAGTATCAACTGGATGGAGGATTCGGACAAGGAAGACCTGCACAAAGAGACCCTGGAGAAGCAGTTTCGTATCGTGAAAAATGAAACCAAAAAGAGTCACGTGTGCGAATACGGAGATTTGCAGTTGGCCAAGTCGAAAGTGAGCGAATTTCAGGGAGAGAAATCGGCTGAACCTATTGTTGCCCCGAAATTTCCATTCGATGAAGTTGACAGTCGAGAAGTTGCCCTGGTCACGTTGAGAAAGAAGCTCGCAGCTGCAGCCCCGGAAGAGCGAGAAAGTATCGCGAAGCAGATTGAAGACATCCTGTCTAAGAGATCATTTGTCGATATGACGGTAGAAGAGCTTGCGAAGGAAGCAACCTTCGGGGAAAACATCAGGCTGCGCCATGTGCTCAAGAGCCGTTTTCCGCTACGCAGTGACGCCGACCACCTGTGTTACAAGGCGTCCGTGCGTCACTTCGAGGAACATTGCTTCGATCTCTCCGACAACCCTTACGCTTTGGCCAAGCTTGGACTCCTGAGCAATCTTTGTGCCCTCGGCCATACACCGGCCTCCATTCGCGCTGCTATTGAGGCTGTATGCACGCATGATTCAATAGTCGGAGCACTTTGAAACACTCGCTTACGTCGTGAATTGTGATCACGTTTTGAGCAAAATTTGCTCCTTCAGTTATAACCGAAGCCCCTCCTTAGTAGTTTGTACGATGTCTGAATAAAAGTGTTAATGATACCGATGGTATTAAACTCTCGTGACTCTTGTTTAACTTTACTTTAGAACACTTACCACGGAAACAAAAGTAGAAGAAAACCCTGTTCTCTCGCTTTTCAAATGTTGCTTTCTTTTGCATCCTGTCATGCACATCTTGTCTGATCGTGGCAGACTTATCTTCATTAGTCGGCTAAATAACGTCCTGTGATAGGCCCAGCCTCGCTACATCACTACGGGTGGGTAATGAGAGAGATATTTTTATTCTCAACACTGTCTACCGTTACAGGTCTTAAAACGGGACCGCGTGGCAAGTCTATGGAGCTGTTTGTATACTTTCTGCTGAGGGAGAAACTGTGCTTTAGTCGACGTTCATTTCACGGAAGACCATCTACCGGCATTCTGTGTTTCGGCGGCCGTTTCGTGGAAAGTGCAGATAACACAAAAAGAAACAGAAGGTTTGCTCGCACGTTTACCTTCCCTCGTGACACTTTTTTATAGGACAATAAAAACACTCCCGGAAATTTTGAGTTCTCGGTGAAGAACTCATGTGAACGCGATTTGTGTCACGTTGCATACCTCGCAGTTGACGCGCAAAAATGTAGCAAGCTGCTGTTTGACGTACAAGCGTGGTCTGCCCACGTCAAGTGAAACTTGTGACGTCACATCTGGTATCTCCGTCACGCCGGTAGCAGTCGATCGCATAATGGCAGATAAGGAGGCACTGCAACTACACTATAAGAAAAAAGGGTGTGTTCTTTCACCTTTTTGAGGGGCAGTACAACTCTTACGGATCCCCCCTCAAGAAAGGCTATGCCCTTGGAAGAGACATCCTCACTCCTAACGGTGTGCGTGCGTTGCGGTGTACATTGTGCATTGAGAGTGAAAGAATGCTCTCTACCACTGTCTTCGTCGCACATTATATCATGTACATCATCAAATGAGGAACTAAAGAAGCATACGGCCGGTAGACTTGAGACACAAATCATTTTGTACACGCATTTATGATGCAGACAAGACAGCTTTCAGTGAAAGGGTGTTCAAGCTAAGCAAATGTTTGCTGCAATGGCGTCGCATATCCGATGTTGAAAACCCAGTAGATGCAATAGATAGATAGACCCAGATAGATCTGCAATGACACAGCTGATGGCACATCAGGGATAGTTCTTGGACACATAAGGTGCTGCTAGAAACTTTTCTATTGAGGTCCTGTAATAAAGAAATTACATTTCCGTATACTATACTATATCGTGGTACAGCTGTGCCTCGTAAATATGGATGCAGTTATTATGGAAAGCTCGAATGCCCAACCAACCATTCATCCATCCGTCCAGAGTACGCGTTGGAAAAGTGCGTTACTAAATCATTTCGTGCTGTCACGATCATGTGGCATAACTGAAACGCTTTGGGCAGCGGGTATATCGACGGGATGCGGATGTGCGGGTTGAGCCAAATGATGACAGTGCTGCGGGTGCGGGTGAGGGGTACAAATTTTCATTCCTGCACTCATCTCTAGTTACATCCACTTTACAGACTTGGAGGTTTCGCTGACGCCATTGAATAAATTGGTTAAAATCCATAAAGCCAACTCTGTATCTCCAAAGTTCTCAGATGAATATTTTTGCCTGCATATTTTCCCCAGCGTCCCCTCTACTTTTGACATTATTGCTAAGACATTCTCTAAATTAGCTTTTATACTACCCCCTTGTTGCGAAATATTAATTAGCTGCAGCCAACTGTCGTGCTTGCATAGCAAAGCCGGGATTTTTCGAACCTGAGGTTCAGTGTCGACGGTTCAAGTCACGTGCCCCCCATCGTGAGATAGCTTGTACATAAGAAGGACAAAAAAGATGTCTCGTTGCTGGTGCTTTCTCGCTGCCAGACTCGGATTTTTCTTTGTGGATGTATGATATTCCAATCGGTGCTTTCTAAGCACTCTATCACTTGTAAGTACTTTGGTACCTACACAGAAAAGAAACTGAAACGGATTCTGTTATGACACCCACCGATATTTCTGCTATTTCACAGCAAACGGAATTTTCGAAAAGCGCGGCAGTAGTGATCATCGTCGCCGACAAAAACATCACCTGTGCACACCTCTATCGATCCGGCCGAAGAACCGCTAAATCTGTGCTCTCTGCCGCGTGATCCCCATATTTCTACTATTTTTCTACTAGCCATCAAAATCCAATCCAAATAGGTCAAATGTAGTTGGCTGGAAAGCTGTTTAGTTCGGAATGGAAAACAAATGGACGGAGCCTAGTATGGTCTTGTGCTGACCGTAACAACAATGCAACTTCTACTCAACATGCACAAGCAAACGCAACTACAGCGAAACAATTGCTAAGGACTACAGTGTGTGCCCACAGAGTTTTCCAAATGCAAGAAGTGATTCTTCCCAAAGTTTGTCGTGTGGTCATATGTGGTGCAGGGCTGATCGGCAACTCGATCGCGTACCACCTTGTCAGACGTGGCTGCACAGGTACTCGAAAAAGGCCAGACACTTACATATTTTCTTACACATTCACACTACCCATCCGTTGAACATGATGGGAATTGGCACACAGAAAGGACAAATAAGTCCTGAATTGCCTAAGAATGCTTTGTATGCGTTCCCGAACATCAATTCCCATCATATGCTCCTGAAATGTTATTCCGTGTGTCATGTGCATTTAAAGGGGCACTAAAATGCAAAAGCATGTTGACTTGAAATCAAGTTCCACGCTACGTTAATTTCGCACTTGTTATCGTAATTCGAAGCTTTGATTCCGGTACGAAGCTACAATCAAAACTATATATAGGGGACACTTTCTTGCTTCCACATGAGAACTTGATTTTAGCTCATGCATCGGCGTTTTTTGTCCAGGCTGCGCGTGCCACGCCGTGGAGTAGTCCCGGCGAAAAACATAGTGCGCGTTGCGAACCCGACTGGCCTCGCTGTCCGGAGGACGTGAAAATAAATGTTGTCATTTGTGAGAAATGTTGTAGGCTACAATTCAGTGAGTCGGTATTGAAAAATGAAGCATGCCACGAATGTACGCAACAGTACGAACGGACCAAATGAATCCCACGATACGTTTCTCCTGCTCTCTCATTGGATGACTCTGCTACACTGCGGTTTTACTCTAAACGGTAGCGCTGCGTGAACGGGGTGTTAGCAGACCTGATCCGGCAGCTCCCGATCGTGAAATCGATCCTGTCCGGAGAGAACCCCAGCATGGACACTTTTAGCAAACCGGAGACGCGCTCGTTGCTTTTTAGGCGAAGAAGCATTCAGAAGAGGAAGTTGATAGTTCTAGTGCTTTCCACATTTTCACGATTGAAAGGATTTTCAAAAAAAGTGATATACTTTTTTCCTGACCGTGAACGTTCGCAAATGTTATGACCTACAGTATATTCTTGGAAATTTGTCTACCGAGAAAAAAGACAGCTGGCGGCTAAGTCGCTCTTTCGTTCTTGCACGCTTCAAACACTGCTTACTGCTGCCGCAATGTATGTCAAATGCGCCGGAGAGTCTAGGTGTTCTCTCTGAGCTCCTCACGGAGAAAATAAAGGTAACCGATGATCGTAGAACGCTTTCTCCTGGTGTCATACTAGCACACCACGCACTCATTATGGGACTTTTCAAGCCTAAGTGTGTCCCGTAATGGCGGCTAGCGAACGTAGCTCCGGAGAGTTACCGTGCGGTCGGCGTCTTCTGAGCATGCGCAGTTGCGGCGACGGCAACACACCGTGCGGGAGAACGTACGTGGTTTGCTAAAACTCTCTAATTTTGCTCGTGTTATACTAAATGAATCACTTACTTTAATTTGAGAGCAAGTTGTTGTGCATTTTATGCCCTTTTAAGCGTGCTCGGGACAGAAGACAAAACGATGCCTTCTACAACTCAGCAGCGTCGACCTGGGTGGTCTGTGACTTGAACTCGATTACGTAAGAATCCATGTACATGAAACGGGTTGCCCATCCGAAGGTATAGTGACTGTGGATGGAGTAGCGCTACTGACTATCAGCCTGGGGGCACAACATCACCCCACGGCAAGGTGTTGGGACTTTTCAAGTCGTTTTCACATGGGGCGGACAATTATTGAAATAATATAGATTTCTGTAGCCGTGATGATATTTTTAGGTTTTCGCTAGTTGTGTACGCACGCGAAAAATGCCAGTGAGCAATGCGTTTGTGAAGCTGGAACCCCACTTGAGAAGTAAGTTCGTGTTTGCCGCGCGACACGAGTGATAAATTTATGTGCTATCGCGTGAAATATTTGTTTAGCAACTGTGGCACCGCATCCACTTCCCTCCAGCAGAGGGCAGTACAAGAATGGCGTACTCGCAACGCTCCTGAAGGACGCGTTTCTGTCTAGATTACTGGGAGGAGGTAAAATAAACCTATATTGTTTGATTGCCTTCGCGCGGACGGGTTGTGGGAACGTAGGTGGGTTATCGTGTTTGCATTGCGATCTATAGGATGGGACGAGCGTTTTTAATGGAATGCTCCTTGTTTTGGGCAGTCTATTTTATGAGCTCTCGACGCATTTGATATGCTTTCCTCGTGCTTTGTTCCTGTCGAGTGGCTCACGCTCCAATATTGTACAAGTAGAAGTGAGTATTTGTTAGTATGTGTCTGTCACTCTCGTAGCGGTTTTCAAGCTTACTTTTCTTCGTGAAATTTCGGACTTTATCGTGTTATGCTGTCCGTGTGATTTTCCCTGCTCGCTTGGGAGAATTCCTGTACCCTTGTTCTGTGCTTTCTTTACGCAGGGATAATGCAGTTGTGTGTGTTGCATTATGCAATAATTATTTGATTGCGGAAATGGGTGTCTTGCTCTGAGTTGATTGTTGTTTATCAGCGTATGCAGTTACAGCTATCCAGGAGAAACGCCATTTGCACTACGGTACAAGCCGCTGGGAAAGATATTACGTTACTCGTCGACACTCTGTCGTCTGTTTTGCATTGCATTGCGTGGCATAGTCAACCTTCGCAGAGAACTTGGCGTGGAACTGGACGACTACTCAAGGCCGTCGATCCCAGTCAACACCACCTAGGCATACAAGGCCCTTCCATGCTTCTCGTGCCGTGACGTCACGCAATTCCGTTCGACTGCTTCGTTTGCTGATTTGCTAGGTGCCCACTGCGTGCGTGATTATTTTACGACTGAATGAGCTTCCATTGACTAAAAACAGACATAACGCTACTTTCAACACCGCTGTTGTGGTGAATGAGCTTCTTAGCAATATAGCATGTTTGGCCGACGAGCCAATTGTGACACGAGTCCAACAGGGATCAATTCCAATCCTTAAAGACAAAAGTAATCGCAAAAGGTGTCAACTGTGTCCATAAGGCTTTCTTTGTTGTTCAACTATCACACGACCCATTGAAGGAGCAGAAGATCCTCACATATGTCAATACGTATTTAGTACAGGAAGTACATCACTACATAGAAGACACTCATTGTGAAAATTCAACATTTCTACATAGGTTTGGCAACTCCATTTTAAGGCAGAACAAATGACAAAAACGTCACCCTATGTTGATCGCAATGCAGGGCAGGAAGTCGTAGTTACTGATGGTCGCACGGCTGACTCTTGATGGTGTGCGCTTTATCTGTTCACACCAGTTATTTGTCTACTGCAATCACGTTACACCTGAGAAGAAAATAACAAAACGGAAATCTCTGTATCTCGGGTTCAAAAACATATGTACCTGTAAATGTACACCTCAAGTACAACTTTTGCACGTATTTTGAAGTATGCTGTTGACAGACCGTTCTAGAACTGTTTCGGACGAAGTATTAAAACGTACGCGAGTCCAAACGAGTAGTATAAAGCTGTTCAACTCACCTGTATCCGTGCTTTCGTATACTCGTAACGGAAGAACCTGTAACTTGCTCGGTTTGCCGCCGTGTACGCAATTATTCCCTAAGGTATGGGTACAAACACTGCAGTCGGATCCCATTCTTTGGAAGCACACGCTGGTTCGCTGTTTCACATCGTGAAAACGGGTGAATTCGTCTTCGAAATAGTATCTCTGACGAACATAACCACACCAAGCAGACGCCACGTTTTCTTCCCGACTGACGGCCCTTGGGTGTGGCCACAAAGCTGTGGAGGGCCCTTGTGGGTGGTGTTGTCCCAGTGCGAGAGTGTATACTTCTTTCCGACAAGTTTAGAACGTGCGCCGCTCAAATTTCGCTCTACGTTGTCTCCCAAGGAACCACTTTGCTTGGATTTAAAGACACCTTCGACGTACGCGTCGATGGGCCATGCCTCGAGTGTCTGAAGACAACATCAGTTACAAGATCTACGGAATCCAAATGCGAATTTCCAGAGCTATTTTACGTTTGGGTTCTTGTAAAAGGCTATGAATAAAAGGTCACGGTACGACCAGAAGTCAGTCCAACAATAGCTAAACTGCTTCCACTACAGATACGCGACGACGTCCGAAGGGAGATCAAGAAAGTGTTGGATATGGACGTCATTGATGCTTCACCATGGAAGAAGAAGCTCATAGCTAGCGTTCTCAAAGGCTGCCGCGGAGTACTGCATTACCTCGACGACTTCGTTATATTTGGCAAAACCGAGTAAGAACAGGACAATCATCTTGGGCAAGTTTTGAAACGCATTTCCGATGCTGGCCGACGATTGAACGACAAATGCGTCTTCGGAGTCAAGGAGCTCTCCTTCGTTGGTCATACGGTCACCGAAGGGAAGCTTAAAGGGACTCTGACGAGAAGTTCAACAAATCTTTCATTTTCATCTATTACGAAGGTATAATATGCCTCCAAGCCACACGCGAAATATCTTGGCTCTGCGCGGCGGTGAAGTTTGCCAAACGGGGAGCTGAAAACCAGCTTGGCTTTTCTTCCTCAACTCGCGCAATCGGTACCTCTTTGTAGTGGATGTCCGCCAATTTCCGTGTGCGTGACGAAAACATGAGGTTCATGTTTCATTGGGTGCCCGGACCGGAAGTTCTGTTAGCGAATTTGTGAGAGCGCCGGCATCCGGAAAGCGATCTTCAATATATGGACGTCGAAGCTAGAAATGCGGAGCCTTCGAGCCCGGAACTTTTTTCTCACTTTTCTGCGATCGAGAAGGAAATTCTGTGTGCTGAACAGTTCTCGAGCTGCACTTTCGAAAAGTCGCCGATGCCGTAAATGCGAGCCAAAGTCAAAGCTCTACGAACATCGGTCAGACATGAAGCAAACAGGATCCTCGACAGCCAGGTAAGCGATGAGCTCTTTAACGCACATTGTGATCGAACGTGTAAACGTTCTAGCTGAAATTTCGTGTCCTGATATTTAATGCGCACTTGCTGTTTAAGGTGCCGGTGTGTCATATAATGCCGAAGGAGATCGAATGCTTGTACTGCAAGGAACCCGAAAGCGCAGCCGAATGACAACAATATGACAATCCACGAAGATTGCCAACTTATATGCCTCAGTACGACTGTCCTGAAGGTGGCATATTTTGAATTCCGTGGGCAGCGTGAGCCAATCAGAGTGACCATCTTCACAAGTAAGTCACATGTGGCCCTGCCGAGCGACGTTAAAATTTGGGCGCTCAATACTGGTTTGGTCATGCATTAAAGTCTCTAAAAACTCCAGTACAGGAAAGACTACACAAGACAGAACTGTGAATTGGAGAAAAGCAATATAGGCAACTGTGTAATTGTCTGTGTGCTGTGTCTTAAGGCACCTTTTTATGTATTGCCCTGCGCTTAGTTTTTTAGCGTAGGCTTTTAGCGATATTGTGTGTTCTTACTTTCGATTCACTGAAAAGTAAAAAAAACATGGTTTTTATACACGGTGTGTGCAGATAAATTGCAGTCGCTCTCAAGTATATGTGGAAATGCCACGACACACACCCTGTACTGTGACCGGTTAAGTATTTGCCTAAACTATATTTTCTGTACATCGCGTAGACGATATGGATGTAATGCATATCGCCAGTTTGCAAGGTGTTTTTACCATATGCTTGAGAAAAACAGGAACATGGTTATCCCAGCCTGCGCAGTGAACAGGATCTGGCGAGTCTTCCACACAGAAACTGCCACTGGCTTCGAGTAGCGGACACAGCGCTAGTGCTTTTTAATGAGTCTTGCGGTATGATAGATGAGCACTCCTTTCGTGACATTGTGTATCGTTGCTACACTGAACAATTTCTTGAGCAAGGCTGATGAACAAATGAAAAGTAGAGTCTGTCTTTCAAATATGCAGGTTCTTTGTAACTTATGCATTTGTTAAGAGACCCATGTTGATCTCCCCCTCATGTAATGCCCGCGAGGGCCTTTGAATAAATAAATATTAAAGCCAGGAAAAGATGTAACAGCTATTGTAATACCTGTCCTCTCAGAAGGTATGTTGTCACACTTTGCCTTATTGTGCGTAAAGCCTAATTCCACCTGTTACATGATCTCCACATCCTCAATCTTCAAAGCTGTACAAGGCTAAAGTAATCATGTACTGCATAAAAAAGGGAAGAAATTAAAAGCTGACACATCTAAAATCAACCAAACCCTAGTGCTTTCTCTGGGCTACTCATGTCTCTGTCCTGGATCAGATCCCTGTAGAAAACAGCTTTTCCGAGCTGCAGTGATTCATTCCCTTGGTTGGCCTGACTGTGAGGCAATACTCATCGGCTTGGTGGCAAGTGGGCTTGCATCTGGTAATGCGGTTTGGAATAAAAGGAGCAAGGAACATCTCTCTATGGTTTTAAGAAGGATATCAACATAACGTGTCAAGGCAAAGCATTTCATGTTGCTTTCAGTAAGTACAAGACTGCTCATAGAAGTTGCGACCATTCATGTTGGGAAAGCATGCTTAAGTTGCCTCAGACAGTGCATCCAGAACTGGGAGTCAGCTTCATAGAGAGTACCTTATGAGAGGAACAGCAACAGTGCCTAGTGAAGACACTCCAGGGATTTTGTGCAGGTTTATGGGGTCATGCCTTTTAACAGTTTTGGTAGAAAGCAGGGTGTGTGTAATACTGACCTCTGGTGCATGAGTTCTTGTTATCTACAATCAGGTACCCATGTTCTAGTAACCTGGAAAAGCCTTAGCTCTCTTACAGGCTAATGAATCTGAGTGTCTTTTGTGGAAACAGGTTGTAACGGTCTTTCTATACACCTTTCTTAGTTGCCCTAGCAAAATCAAATATGTAGTGCTGCACACAATCTCTAATGCTAGCACACTAATTGCCCTGAGTGTTCTCAGGCTCCTGAAATGGAGCTACCTCGTGCATACGCTGTGCCTTGTCGGCAAGAACATAAATCAGATTGCCTTTACTTTCGAAATTGATCCTTCAGTGCTTCACGTGACTGCAGGAACGGTGTTCCCTAAACGAAAGGCAATAAGAATGGCTTCTACAATGTAATGAGCCTTGTAAAACAACAAGTTTATTTTGAAATATAATCCAAATGCTGGGTGACGACCTCATAATGAAACAAAGTTTACTGGAAACACCGCGTAACACAACCAGTAAAAACAGAGCGTAAAGGTTTTGCCGGCTATCCAAGTGGCATCATCAGTACAACAGAGGCCAAAGACGAGCACATCAGCCTACTTATCTAAGAGGGCGTCATACACCTACAAAGCAACTTACTAGTGAAGTAATTGCGACCTTCCAGATCGATAAGTTAAACAAGTTCAAAGAGGTGTGCGAAAGCCAACCTTCTATCAGTCTTTATAAAAAAAGAGGTTGAGTTCCCCCGTAGGCTGCCCGCTTGATATGATACAATATGAAAGTGGTTGCCTGTATTTCATGTGCAGTGGAACAAATTTTCTTCCTAAGGAGGAAAGACAGGGTAGGCCATTGTGGTTAAGTCAGTCCACATTGCTGGTCAGCGCTTGTGCCCTATGCTTTCCCTCTTTGTCCTCTGTCTTTGCATGCTGTGTACAGTGCTGGACAAAAGTTTACGGAACGCGCGAGCGGCGTATTTTCTCTGGGCAGAGACACCCTAGCGGCGAGCGGAAGCGGGCGAGTTCACGCGTTCAGAGGGATGAAAGAGTGCGCTTGTGGCGACCTACCGTGGTAGTAGTGGTAACTTTGCTTTTGAGTGTAACGAACGCCAAAATGGCTTCGTTTTCGGTCTGCTGCACCGAGCGCGAGTGGAAGTCCCTCCGCTATCGGAGAGATAACAGGGCGCTAAGATGAACTGAGGTGACAACGGGCTGCAGTGCCTAGCTCTTTTTCTTTTTTTACGCCTCAGCGTAATGCAGCTGACATGGCCTGCGCAGAGCCCGGACTTAAACATCATCGAAAACGTCTGGGGCAGCCTGAAGAATAGGATGAGCAAGAGACAGACGCCTACAAGGAGCAAGGACGCACTCTGGGAATTTATAGAAGCAGAGTGGTCCTTGCTACGTGAAGACGTGGACCTTGTCCGTCGGCTATACGCTTCCCTTCCTGTGCGTATGGCCCCAGTTATTACTGCGAAAGGGGGCCGACAAAGTATTGAGACAGTATCGTCTCCCCCTGCCTCTTTTTTTGTGTGTGTCTTCAAGGGTATACGCTCTTTTCTTCTGTTTTTGTCTCATAAAAAAAAGAAAAAAGCTAGGCACTGCGAGCTCGTTGTCACCTCAATTCATCTTAGCGCACTGTTATCTCTCCGAGCGAGGAGACTTCCTTCCCGCGATAGCCTCTCGCGCTCAGTGCAGTAGACCGACCGCGGTATCTGTTCGAAATATCGGCGTTTCTCGTCCTGAGGCAATTCCCCTTCATCCATCATATACGATACATCTTCCTGCCTTAGAAAACAGGCCGTAGCCTTTGATGAATCAGGCCAACTCTCCTGAGTTAAATAACAATATATTTTGCAATCCGTAAACTTTCAGCCTTGCAACCTAGATATTATGGAGTTTTCTTCACCCGTGTTTTGAGCAGGAATAGCTTAGTAAACGCATGCGTCCACATTCAAACTACTTTAGACTGTGCTGACACTTGAGTCGCCACAGTGTGTTACTTAGTTGCGGAATTTCAAGTCGAGGAATTCATTCCAGTCATTTTGAGCTTTATTGCAAGAACCTTTTCTTTCCCCTCGTCAGCCTGCAAGAGAGAGAATAAAAACTTTAGGTTGCTGAGCACTAAAAAACAACTCTTTGCACTTGATATTTTTACGAAGCTGAAGAAACAAATTGTGAAACATGCAATTTGCGTTCCCATGATGCCGCTGACGACAAGATGGGATCTTTTCAAATGTGTCATCAAGGCTGTTTTCGGACGAGTGGAACATCCAGTTAACAGGGAGGTTTCTCTCTTTCCACCAATTTGAGGGCTGTACGCAGAAATAAATCTTTTAAAATAGAACATTAAAAAATCCACGCTTAAAGTTCCACCACTCAAAATCCATTTTCTGAAATAAACCGCTTAAAAATACACGGTCTCAATGTAAACGACGTAAAAATAAATCATGGTTAGGCTTAGCAAGGTAATGTTCCGTATGATAGTCTATGGGCGACACGATGTTCTTTTCCGCGGAACATGCTATTCTAATATTTCTTACTCATGTTTGTACTGTTACCAAGTACATTTCTCCTTCAAAGAACAACTTTGGATTTCTAAATATCTAGTTTAAAAGTGATGAGGATGCTGCGCGTATGAATATAAGACACACCCTCTTGACCCTTGAACCAGCTGAGAGCTCTGTGCACGAGGGTAACAGGCTGGGGGGGGGGGGGGCTAAGATGGTTATGGCGGTGTTGTGGACGGATTGCGTGGCGACGGTCATTCGCACTGGATGTTATTATGCCAGCGAGATATATATATATATATATATATATATATATATATATATAGCCGGCCAGGATACAATACCAATAAAATTCGCTAGCCGACCTACAGTCCTTTGCGAGGTGTCGTCGTTTGCCGCATTTGAAGCAGCAGCCGGACCGCTTGAGCAGGGGTAATGGGCAACTTACAATCTGCGGCGTGACGCTGGGAGGAGTCGCAGATGACACACTTGGAAATAAGTAACATCATCTTTAATAACATCATTAAAGACTGTTCCTCCATTAATATGTGATTGATAACATATTAATTCGCCCTGCTCTCCTCGTGCTAACGGATCGTCGTTCTCGTTGCACGCGACCTGTGATGCTTCGCCGCGTGTTCCGTGCCGTGTACGTCATCCACGGTCGCCCTCGCAGTCCCCCTTCAGGAAGTCGTAGTTTTCTTCTGTTTTATTGCACCTCCGCGTCTGATAAGGGAAGTGACGTGGCGGACCGTGGACAACGACCAGGATGGACACGCGCCTGGGGCACCCACTCCTCAGTTCTACCTGTGTCATCCTAGCGTGAGGCCCCGAACTACTATTTGTCTACTTTATTGGGCGTTCTGAATTCCACATGGACACAAACAGACGCAGCAGCCTTCTCGATGTTGTGAGAGACCTTGTGGACCTATGGAATAGCTGCAACATTTGACCGCAAGTTCATCCTGAAGGGCCCCAAGGGGAGCTCTGCGAGGCCTTGATCAACTGGGTGGAAAACACCGCAGCCTCAGGTCTCTGAACCTGTGACTGAAGGCTAGTCTGCACTATTTGTGTGCACGACTGCTTGAGAGCATTCCCTATGGCTGCTGTGCAGTGGTTTATCCAGAATCCCAAACGTGGAGGGGTGTTAGAAAAAATGGGGGGCATTATTAGAGTTACGTCATTAAAGCTTAACATATCATTACCGACAATTCCGACAAATCGGTTTTTAATCCGGCGGGTCTGAAAACCTCCTCCCCTCGGGCCTCGCTAATACCGAGACGAGCGCCTCCTTTTTTTCTTTTTGCAGTCGCATTTCGTCCCACCTCTCCCGTGTCTCGACTGGTCGCTCTCGCTAGCAGATGATTCTCGGTGGCATATAAAGTGTCCTCTGCAAGCTGGTGTCACGAGAGGCGAGGAGCCATGCACTCTCTTGCAAAGCAATTTTCTCAGTAAATTCGCACTCCCCGAGGGTGATATTTTGCGTGACAGTTCCTGAAGGTAGTATTCACGTGCACGTTCTAAGTCCATTCCATTCTCCTTTAAGGAGCCAGATAAATTTTCCAAGCAGTTCAGATTCACAGTAGAGGTGATAACTGTGTTACTGCGCCCTCGGTTGACCTCCTTTCCCTAGAGATAAGGTATGTTAATCGCCAAACCTAGAGTCACTACATAAGCTACGCTTCAGAGTATCGACACTGAGTTCCAAGAGCGAGCGTGCGCCATCTTGTTTCCGCGCCACGCTACCCACGCACATGTGCGGATTTTAGCACACTATGCCATCTATCGTGCGCGGGTGAAATGTTCCTTTCGTTTGCAAGCAGCAATTGACGGCCTTGAGCTCACCTTGACATCATCGGGATGCCGTGACATCTAGTTGACAATACATGGATTATCGCACAACAATCATACACGCTTCTCCATCCCATAGTGAGCATTACGTTAGCGGTCTTTGATCCTCAACTTGGGACGGTACCGGTGTGGTGCGAAAATAAGATGGCGCTCCTGCTCTCCCTTGGACCTCAGTGTCGATACTGCGAAGCCAAGCTTATTTAGTGACTCTAACCAAACCTTTTCTGGTGTTTTTCCTCTTTTCTTCGCTTCTGCTCTTACTGCCAATAAACTTGTAGTCAGTAAAAAAGTAGTCAGCGCTTCGTTTGTCAGCATCCGTCCTTGCGCTGTTTTCTCGTTTTACTATTTTACCGCACAGGGTAAGTACAAGTTGTGGGGAAGCCGATATAAGGGAGCGCGACATCGTTAAGGGGACAGACGGGACGTTTAACAGCAGACGACTGCTGTATTTCTACTGTTTTGAGCTGATAAGCCGTTTGGTTGGAGAGAAATTTTGTTATTGAGTTGGCACAGCGTTCCTTCACGGGCCGGACGGGCGACCCCGTGAGTGGGAATGGTTCCCACAATTGGCGCTCAACGTTTCTAAAGATATGCTCGTACGTTCGGTGACGGAGGGACAGAGTGAGCTTTGTTTTATAGGTAATTTTATTCTTTTGCGAATGGCTCAAAACACCGCCGTGCTGTTGTTCCGGTGCAAGTTGGCTTCCCTATCTTGGTGATAGGACAGCCGGAAACCCGCGGTATTTTTTTTTAATTTCCTTATCACCCGAGTCTCACGACTCCCGCACCACCGGAACGGGCGGGTAACGCGCCGTGTTCTTGAACTTGATCGTATGCCCGGCTGCGTGTGGAACCCAGTGGGTTGCTTAAATTAACTTTTTTGTTGTTGTTGTTAACGGGAGAAGCGGATTACGTTCCCTCCGTTCAAAATTGTTCAAAAATGTTTATTTTGAGTTTTACAGTTCTTTCACTAGCTGTCCAGGGCTTGCACGACGCCCAGCATGCACCTCGCGGCTATGGGTATGAGTCCCGCGACAAGGGGAGATGCCTCATTGACCGGCCACTTCGATCGGCCTCTTAGACGATGACCCGTTCTCTCAGGCCGTCAGGTCGATGGGGTTATGGTGTCTGCGGCGCCTTCCCACAGGACGTCTATGTTACGTTGCCTCCAGGGCCGTAATTTGACGATGTATTTGACGGTAGAGCAATGCGCAACAGAGCTGTGCACTATGAGGACGCAGCGCTTTGATGCTAGGTTTCTTTAGCCACCGAAAGCACAGCCGCGCGTACCGTTAGTGCCGACTTGCCCACAGAGTTGCTTTGACGCTGGAAATTTAAATATGAAATACTATGTTCCACTCGGAATTCGCATCGAATGCCTCGGTGTGAAGCACTCTGTTTTCGTGGAATTCCATTTTAGATTCGGAATTTCCATAGAATTCGCAATTACTCAGTTCCGTGCTCGAAAAACAAAACATATGCACGGCCTTATCGTCTTAGGATCAGTGACAGCCGATTCGCGGATTAATTTTAAAATTCCGAAAAATCCTTCACAGCTGTATTTTTCATTGGTTAACTATTCAAATTAGGGTCTTCACAGGAGGACAATGTACGGCGACGTCTTGGCCCACTACCATGGCGAATCCAGGGGGTCGTTGGGTGATTCCTCCAAATCATTAGGTTAAACATTACTTTCCCCTCCCCCGCTACGCGATTCGACAAACACACACATAAAATGAAGGCCCGGATCCGAAGCCTGCTCACGTCATTGAAGGTAACTCGCAGGGAACATCATGAGCAACGCACGGAACCCATGAAAACTAGCATTCTTAAAAGAGTGCGGTCACAATCGGCACAAAAGAAAACCTATTCCATGCATCATTCAGTTGTAGGGTTCCAGGTGTTGCAACTAATCTCGTCAATTTTTTTAGTCAATTCGAGAACACAATTGACACGTTGCAATGCTTACCATGTGCAGAAGGTTACTCACTCAGCTCATCTGGATTTCCTGCGTAGAATGTAGCCGTAAGTTAGTATTGGTCTTCATGGTGGTAGGAAAATTTAATACGACGTGGAACGGTCAGTACATGGACAGCGCCTCGAGAACAATATTTACAATCTATGAGCCATGAGTCTATGAGGAGCGATATATACATTGCTACGCTCCATGATACAAGAGGGATATGCGCACTGTTTACACTCGATGGAGCATGAGACGAGTGATGGGAGGGGTACTGTTCACGGAGGAACACCTTGAACAGATACGCACCAAAAGCGAAGGGTGGAACCGCCACCGCTGCAGAAACTCGTCGCCGCAGAGTGCAAAGAGCTCTTGTTGCAAGCTATTAGTCACGAGAATGGGGAGTTGTAGAACCAGCAGGAAAACGGAGATGTTCCGCCGCCGTTGAGCGACAGCCTTGCAACGGGCCTCCCGCAACACTGCAGCGCCACACGCGGTGACTAGCACACTCAGCCTTTTTGGGCGCCTTTGGTCACACCGCTCGGGACAGAGCACATTCGTGCAACGCCTAACCAAGTGCCAGAAGATGCGGGAAATTCGCCACTCGAATAGCACATGGTAGTTCGTTTCTGCCCTGCCGCCGTACGGGCAGGCCTCAGTTGATGTCATGTCCCACGCATGCAGCCGGTCGCGTGTGGGAAGTATCCGCCAGGCAAAGGACCAAATGATGTCGCGCAGTTGACCAGGAAGCCACGGGCCGACGAACGATGTCCAAGAGATGCCTGAAGCATAGTCCACCCGTCTTCTAAGGCTCTCAGTGGTTGCGGCAGAGTCCAGCAAAACTAGTTTGGTCATCGTTGAAGGCGAAGTGGATTGCAAACTGGAAGCATCGGGGAGCAGAGACGAGACCTTCTTATAGTAAGCCCGAACTGCCACATGAAATCGGTGAGGAGCTGCACGATGGCCTTGTTGGAGAGCGTCCCACCAGAGGACGACCAAGACTTTAGTTGGAGAGTCCGCCGCATCGAGAATTCGCAGTGTGGTGCTGAGCGCAATGCCCCGGTTCATCAGCCGAACATCGGGCAGGTTGACTCCGCCAGCAGACTCCGGGAACGAAAGCATGGTTCGTGAGACTGGTGCCCTTCGCTTCTTCCAGAAGAACGGCGAGAGGCATGAATGGATGCGCGTCACAGCAGCGTGTGGGGCGATCGAAACATGACTCAGATGCCACACAGCAGAACACTACGCACCAGATAGGACCGCTCGCGATACGATAGTTCATAGTGGTTTGCAGACTCACATTTCACTTGCACCTCTTCGAGGGCTGCTGACCATTTGTCAGCAGTTGGCCCGCGTGTGTTAAACACCACACAAAGTATCTTAAGCGATGAGGCGCACACGAACGGCAATGGCATATACTGCGCCGGACTACCGAGCGGCATACACTTGGTCTTCTGATAATTCAACGCTCCTCCAGAGACAGCCGCTTAGGATTCGTATACGCGCATAACCTCGGCTGCTGCGCCTTCGTCAAGCAGAAGCGAGGTTATATCATCCGCATATGGCGGCCACTTTCCATTCCCCAGAGGAGGGGTGGGGAAAGCCACGAATTCGCTCAGCTGTGTCGATGTTCCACAGTAGGGGATCGATTGCCAAGATGAACAACGCTGGCGAAAGAGGACAACCTTGCCGCACACCTATAGACACCGGAAACTGTCCGCTGGATGAGGTACAGGCTGCTCTGGTGATTACTGTACAATTTCTTGATGATACCCCCTCCGGGAAACCGTACACCTCCAGCACAGTGAACATGTAGCTGTGGGCGACACGATCGAATGCCTTCTTTTGGTCGAGAGACAACAGGCACCGTTGGGAACGGTCGGGGCCCCGTAGTGCAAGGCATCCCGCAGACCGGATAAGGTGTCGTACACGTCGCATGTGGGTACACGTACACGTGGGTCGTACACGCCGTATGTGGGTAAGCAGTGCTTTTTTTCTTCGACGACACTCCTTTCAGCCACTGTGATTCCTTCTCAGTGTGGCAACAACCTATGCACTACAAAGGAACGAACCCGAAACGATTGTACACGTCACAGAGTTTTACCCTTGTAGCAGCAAGCCACGAGAACAGCGTTTGATGGCCACGAGTGGAACGTCACAACGATCTCGCTTGCTTGATGGTTCGCGCAAAACGTGCTGGACAGATAAGGTAGCCGGTCACACCCCTATTGATTGTGTGATTTGTTGATTGATCTTTGATATGAGGACAAAATGGCTCTCTGGGATATATTGTTCCCAATTGGGAGTGAAGAGTGACGGCCAATCGAAAACCGCTTCGGACAAGAGAGCAGACTTAACATGCACGGCTTGCAGTGCCAACTGAGCAAGGAAAAGACGTGTCTTAAATGGGTGTCTTCTCCAAAGTAAATATAAACTGGTAGCGAAATCCAGCAAAAAACCATGTCACGCCTATCGACACGGCCATCTTCATGATGCGCGAGCGATCCTGGGTATTGGTAGTAGAAGTACAATATTGTAAACAAAAAAATATTTACGACATGTGTAAGGTCAGTTTCCCCCGAGCCATGCCCAGGTGGTTTCAAAAGATGTTTTGTCCCATGCTCACTAGCCACCTGAGGCATAAGTAGCCAGACACGCACATTATCTAAGCTATTGCTAAGCTAAATTCCTTTTAACTTCTGGCACCTGTGTCATTGAAATGTTGTATAACATACCCTATACCTTCATGACCAGCTGCCAGTTTCGTGATGTACTGTAATGGATGCCCATTCTCTATTAGGGGATTAAAAGAGTCAGCTATACCATGATAGCAGGCAATGTATTTTGTAATGGGATGGGATTACTCTTACATGTGCTATTTCTGTTTCTGGCAAGAGACGTCACGTTGATTTTGCGAATTTTGGAGTTCAACTCAAGAAAGTAAATTTCTTGGAATTGGAAAGTAATAAAATTATTTCAGTACGTGGCAAAGGTTACCTACAGATGAATGTTGTCGATTACGTATTTTTTCGTAGGATGCTTTTCTTACGAACATTTCTTGGCATGGTTACTGCAACACCCTGTGCGGGTACTCGTAGCTTATCACGATGTGTTTTCCTATCGCGTGTGGTGCCCTTTTCACCAGACCACTCTCCCCCCAAAAAATGAAAGATATCGTCAAGCGACGATTGCATTTACCTTCGCAAGCAATGATACACTCATCCTTCGTCTCGAAGTTGTTCCCGTTTCCTTGACAACCGCCGTAGATGAATTCCTTGCAGCTTTTCGTTTCGGGGTCGAAGTAAAACATCTGGAAGTTTCCCTTGCAGGGTCCTTTATCTGGGCTTAGATCACAAATGTCAATTGTGCGTTTTCCTGTGTGGAAGAGGGGACACATCGTCACGGATAATGATACTCGTACGTATTTCACGAATGTGTTTTATCCTGTTTTTGCTGATTACACACATTCTGTACTCATTTCATTTATATTATTTTATGTGCTCACAAACGGCCCTAGAGCCTTCATAATGGTGCAAAGAAAAACAATAAAACATATGCACATTTGCAACAACGTAAATTTACTTAGCAAAAACTGGTCAAGAGCATTTTGAATTTTTTGACATTTGAGAAAAAGCGATCAACAACGTGTACTTTATTAAATAAACGTTGGAAACGTATTATTGGATTCAGTAAATTCACTTCAAGCACTTCGACAATCTGATAATGTCCAGTTATCTAGCGGGATAGCTCGGGTCACGCATTCACAATCAAGAATACCATGCGCACACTTGTAGAGGAAGACACACGAGTTTTTCGTCCAAAGTCCAACGACTCCACATCACAGCGATTTAGAATTCTCAAGTATTTATATAGAAACGTCTTCGGAAATACCTATCGTAATAGATTCGTACGAATAAACGGTGTACATCCTCGATTTTAGATGCTAGAACTAGACCCATTCTGTTCAACACTATGGAGCATTATTCGAACCTCGGGATACCGAGAGAACGGAACAATCTTATAAAACAATGGGGATCACTGAACCCACCAGTGATTCTTGCGATAAGGCCAAAAACCGAGAAAGAATTGACAATGTGATTAACATGTTCCGCAAAGTTTAATTGCGCAAATGTGGAAAGGGTGACTGCTGTTTATCCTGTCTTAGCAGATTATGTACTCTTACAGACATTATGTAAACTGGTGACAGGTGACGGAATCTTGTAGCAGTTTTTCTACGATGTAAGCATTAGAAAGGAACTTTGCGAACCGCAAGGAATGTCTGACAGTGTGTATGTCAAATGTGTGAAAGTGTGACCGATACAAGCTATGGGCCAAAGAACAGATACTGAAAAAGCGCCATAGAATGCAAGACAGCCTTAATCCAGATCTCCGTGCGGACGACGCAAACGCCTGTCGGAGTATTTTGAGAATAGACGTTGACGCATACGATTTTATTTTCCACAAATTGAAGCGAATCTCGAACCTGAACAGGCGCGATAGCGTGCCGACAAGTGATACACTGACGATGACGCTGCGATATCGAGCTACACTAATTAATTAAATTAAATCGATTCAATTTTTATTTTCCTTTCGGTTGGATGCGTACCTTCCAATTATTATGTTTTTATACGTGTATTGGAAAGGTATACAAGCGAACGATTATGTGTAGTCAAGGTTTCTCCAGCGAAAGAAATATCCGCGTTTATAAAACTCACGCTTTGTATTCCGTGTCTGTTTCGCCTCACGGAGAGAAAAATCATCCTATGCATCCCTGCATTGTAGGCATCCATCTACGCATAATTGTTCCGAAGCTGCTCCGCTGGTGTGTCGTTGCACCACTTTCGCGGTAAAGCCAAGCATCCTTGGCGTTCCAATTCAGAATTGGCCAGAGTACAGCGAATGCCGTTGTATGCAGATCAATCCTGATGAAATAAAAAGCATACGCGATGCGTCACCTTCTCCCTCTGCGGTCGGTCGTCAGAATCTCTGCCGGGAGGACAAGATATCCGGCTTCCTCTGAGCTGACTGCCGCGTCGGAGACCAGAAAGTGGTGACGAGGCAAAAAGCGCCCGTCACGTGGCACCAGAGAGCGGTGACGGAGAGAGCTGAGCGTCAGTCGGCAGAAAACTGGCTCGTGTGAATACACGGTTACAGACATTATGTATACTGATGAAGCAGGTGACGGAATCTTGTTGCAGTTTTTCTTTGATGTAAGCATGAGAAAGGATCATGCGTCCACTTTGCGAACCGCAAGGAATGTCCGACAGTGTGTGTGACACAAGCGAACGTCGTGATTCTTAGCAAGAAGGTCGCGAATCTCTTGGACACCGAACGTCTTGAGAGTCCATTTGTTCCACTAAAACCTGCTTGTGCCACATTGTATTCCCGCAACAACTCAATATGACGCGGTGTGCAATTAATGTCAATATGATATTAGAGACAGGATGACGTCAATATTGAAACGTGGCTGTCGCCGAAAGAGCGACGGGAATCGAAGCACACACCGCTCATTTGCGGGTCGAGTGCGCTAACCAGTACACTAGACTGACACGGCTTGTTGACGACTTCACTAGGGGCCTCATTCAACGAATGGGACTCTTCACGGTATCTCCTACATGGCGAACAAGAAAATCGAGAGACAAGACGAGACAACAGAAATACTTTCTCAGACGCTTTTTCTTGTTCGCCACGTACCAGCTTACCAGTGTTTTCGCAATGTTTTTCAGCTTTACCATTCTAGTAGGGAATGCATTCCGCAATGGAATGGGGAAATTCAACATGCCCTTTCAGTTCGAAAGAACAAAAAGGAAACGTGAAGCTGAGTTTGCTAATTTCGGAGTTAGGCGGGCGTACGATACTGTCAGCCACGCTTCTGTCCTCCATGGTCTTGTTGATGCCGCCCTGCCTTCCAGAGCTCTCTCATGGCTTACTGATTTCCTTCATGGACGGGAACTGTTCGTCCGCACAAGCCAGGGGGTTACAGACTTTGTCGAGTTGACCAATTGGGTGCCCCAGGGGAATGTTCTGGGCCCCATCTTATTTAACATTGTTATGGCTGGCCTTCGAGGTTGCGTCGGCAGGAAAGTGGCTATCTCCATCTATGCTGATGACATTTGTATCTGGACTAGCGGTAAATCCCGTCCTGCCCTCCAGCGACGCCTCCAACTCGCTCTCGGTGCTATCCAGCAGTACCTGTCACTGGCGGACTTAGACATATCGACGGAAAAGACAGTAATACTCTCTTTTACAAGGCGGAACATGAGGCCCTTCCAGCTTTCCGTTGCAGGCATACCGTTGAAGCACGTGTCTCATCATAGGTTCCTCGGTTTCACTGTTGATGCTAGGCTCTCTTGGCGGAAGCATATTCCCAGTAAACCACAAACATCTATTAGACATACCAGAAAGATCCAAACATCTAAGACATTTGTGATGTCTAGTAGACATCCGCGTATGTCCAGCTAACGTGGAATGGATGTACTATGGATCGTCAGAAGCTCATCCATAACTGTATGAATGGATATCCTCTGGATGTAACAGGTGGACATTTGTCATATCCGGTGGACGTGCCCGTGAGGCATTGCGACATCTAATATACGTCCAATCAATGTTCCTACCGGATTAACATACGATAATATAGACGTGTGTTTACGACACGTTGTTTCGACTATCAATTCAATAGTAATTTTTACGTATAGCGCTTGTAGAAAACAAATCTATCTTGCGAGAACGTAAGAAATTGGAGAACGAGTAAAAGCAAGTTTTTCGATTTGTTCGCCTCCTGCTCTCTGCAAAGTATCTACGTAGCACTCTTCCACCAACACAGGAAAACTGTCAGTTTGACAGCTCCACTCAGTAAGTAACCTCATCATAGACAATAGCCTGAATTACAAACACAATATTTGTTAGCAAGGAATACCAGAAATGTTAGCGAGCAGTTTGACTCATTGCAGACGTACGAATTAATTGCAGAAACACATCCTCGTCACCGTTACAAACGTTTTCGGCCCCACTACACTTAACAAACATCCCGCAACTATTGGTATTTTAGTATATGTTCCATCCAGTACGCCAATAGAGGCTACTGAGAAATGCCTAAGCCGTGTCGGGTGGGGTACGGCCACGGTTACGGCATTTGCGCTGTTCATGCACACAAAATAGCTGAAAAAGTTGATTTGCAATCTGATCTATATGTTGTCGTATGTTAATCCGGCAAGAACTTCGATAGGACGTATATTAGACGTTGCAATGCCTCACAAGCACGTCCAATGGATGTGCAAATGTCTAGCTGTTACATCCAGAAGATATCCATCTATACAGTTATGGATGAGCTTCCGACGATCCATAGTACATCCATTCCACGTTAGCTGGACATATCCGGATGTCTACTAGATATCCAAATACCCACAGTGTACCATCCTCTAGATGTCCATTAGACGTTCGTGGTTTACTGGGTTGCAAGCTTGGAGATCAAGATCCACCGTTGGATTGCAGTGGTACGTCGCTTGACAGGCATGAGATGGGGCAGTGACACGAGATCTCTGTTGGCCGTCCACAGGGCTTTGGCTCGAGGGTCCCTCGCGTATAATTTGCCGGTGCTTAATGGCCTGCCGACATCTTCAGATCATAAGCTGCAGTGCCTCCTGGCGCGAAGCCTTCGTGTGTGCCTCGGCGTCCCCCGAGCAGCAGAGACCCGAGCAGTTATTGCTGAAACGAGGGACAACCCGCTCGATGTTCTTCGCTACAGTGAGACTTGCCGACTTTTCCTCCGCCTTTTATCCCATCATCGGCGGCACCCGCCCCTATCGAAGATCTTGAGGCGCAAGCACTGCAAGGTCCGCTCGGTGATGACTCAGCTGAAGCCTAGCGTCCCGCGTTTCGTAGTGAAGACAGTGGCTCCCAGTGCCCCTCTATGGTCTCTGTCAAGCCCAGTCACCCGCCTAACTGTTCCTGGCCTGCGTGGAAGGAAAAGGGATACAGCCCCGTGTGTCGCCAAGCAGCTTACCCTGGGCATGATGAACGACAACTACATGTTGTCAACGTCAGTTTTCACTGACGGGTCGTCTACTCGAGGTGGATGGTCCTCGGCATTTGTCATTCCATCTCAGTCAGTCTCCTGTGGTCACCGCCTTTCTCACAGAACATCGTCTACGTGTGCCGAGCTTTACGCCATTCTATTTGCTATGCAAAAAACATCAGCCACTCCAGCTCAGCCCTGGGTCGTCTTTACAAACTCAAGACCGTCGCAGCAGTATGTGGCCAACTTGGGGATACGTGGATCCCTCGGTCCTGTTGTCTTTGACATCGTGCAAGCTTATAAGAAGGCGACCATTGCAGGGCACACTGTAGTATTGCAGTGGATCCCCGGACCTGTCGGTATCAGCGGCAACGAAGAAACAGAGAGAGCCGCATTGAGCGCCCATCAGCACGCTGCTTTTTCCCCGATAATGATGTCGTCGGGCGACCGAAGACACCTCCTCTCAACACTCACCAGCCCCAAGATGCAGGCTCAGTGGGAACACGACATAGCTCACTCCCTTCTCTCTGATGTAGACCCCACGCTTTCCCTCGTCCTTCCTCCGCGACTACCGCGCCCCTTAACTGCTCTCTTCCACCGCATGAGGCTCAACGTTGCCTTTACACCTGCCTTTCAACACCGTCTCGGCTCCACCTCGTCTTCCCTCTGCCCCACTTGTGGAGTACACGGCGACCTCAGCCACGTCATCCTGGCTTGTGGGCAATATCACCACGAGCGTGCACTATTGGAAGTCTCTATGCAACGCATTGACAAGCGGCCGTTCAACCTAGCGAAGATCCTCGGTCCGTGGTCGAACGCTGCCCACTAGATGCAGGGCCTTCGTCTTCTGGCGGAGTACTTGCGTTCCACCGGTCTGGCGACGGCTCTTTGGAAGCCCCCATCGTCATCCCTTCATCCTCTCCCAACGCGAAATAGGGCAGTGTACCGCCTCAGCGGCGGTGAATCGGCCACCCCATCACCATCCAATGTATGTGTGCGTGTGTGTATGTGTGTCAATTTCTCACGGCTTCAAATGGATAAAAGTGCTGTACAAAAGATCCCCCCAGATAAGTAACGCTTCAAACGAGTGACGTTTTTATTGTGACGTTTTCATACGTTAGGTGATGCACACGCAATCTTCTATTTTCTTCGTGCGCGAATTAGCCACTTCCAATTATTACTCTTCGTTTTACGCATTTATTCGCTTCAGCTACTTCCTTTTTTTAACTTCTCTCAATTTGAAGAACCAGAAAGATGCAGAGCGGTTCTAGAAATAAACAGCCGTTTCCGTACTTCCTACAACAGTGATTCCCAAACTGGAAGTACGGAAACGGCTGTTTATTTCTAGAACCGCTCTGCACCTTTCTGGTTCTGGTCGTGACAAGTTCGGGGGGGGGGGGGGGGGCAGCACACAAATTAACGAATTGGCATAATTGTCATAACATGAGGCCTTACTTCCGCAAGTAGCGTCGCACATCTCGAAAGTCGCGAAGTTGTTTTCGTTTCCATGGCAACCACTGTAGCCGAACGCATCGCAGTTCCTGTTCTGAAGGTCGTAATAGAACCTGTACTCGAAGTCGGCGCACGGTCCTTGTTCTTTCGGCAGCTCACAGATAGAAGGATTATCTGCAGTACAACAACATCAGTACAACATGGCTATTCATGGCAAGTTACATGCATGTCGGATGGGAGTCAACACCACCCACATAATAAATAAAACTGTCTCGCTCATCGACGAGACGTGGTTTAAGAGTCCGTCCATCACAATCATGCTTTCATGCCATCCTCTCATTTTTCCCCAATAGCAATGGGGTAGCATTCTGCTCAATGAGCGGAAGTCATCCCCATATCATCGTCATCATGTATTTCTCTCTCTCTCTCTCTCTCTCATGCTTTCATGCGAAAAGCCATGGGAAGGAGCTATCATCAACCACAAGGGCAGGAGACTCTTGGCCGGAGACTTTCTTTGCTTAGAATGATTAGGAAATATATTTTCTTCCACAAAATAATCATATTGATGTGTGTTCAAGTTTACTTATTGTAAATTTTTCGTTAATTCCATCGTATTTTCATCTTTCATTCACATATTTGTAAAGTATTGAGCGATTACGTGAAATTTCGACACAAAGAATGCCTGCCTTCACCGTGGAAGGAAAGTGGCTGGGACTTGCAAATACGTCTGTGTTGTGGTTCAGCTTTGTAGTTCAGTTGTGAGAAAAAACATATCCTTTAATGTGTCCTTACCATTCAATATGAGATGTGGTATACAGTTGACACGGCAGTATACACGTGTTAACAAAACAGTTTGATACACTCTAAAAACGAGTGACACGTGACTGACGCCTAAAATAGGTTTGACACTTTTGTGTGCGTGAAAGCGAGCATTGAAAAAGTATCACAGCACAAGCTTAGGCTCTGCAACGATCACAGCCGTATTTACGAGTGCTATGCGGGGTTACAACCGTTGCTGGTTACACATCTTTGGAAAAGTGAGGATTTTTTTTTTTTTTTCATTTCTTCATCTGCGAAGGGCAGCGGCAGTTCGAGCAACGAACGCGCACGCGGTTAATTAGGTCAGGTTTTTCATGCGGGTTTCTACGAGTGCTCGGACGTTGACCTTGTCGCAACCCGCCGAGGGATATGCTTACATGAGAATGAACACTTGGCATCTTCTGTGCCCGTCGACCATGGGTTTATCGGTGAGTTTCTAATATAATTTCCTTATGAGCGTAACCGAGAGCAGAGTTACGATAATTACGTGTCTCTTCGGATAAATGTAAACGCAAATGGTTTCTATGCAGACCAAGTAATTCACTTTGTGCGCAATCGCATTTGCATTAATGTGTGAAACATAACTTTATGCACTACCTTCCATATCAGTAATGTAGCTGCACCCATAGTAAACCCATGAATACCCAATAAGTCGTTAACGCGCGTAAATACTTTTGAGATAGCACGTCGCACGAGTTAAGAACAGATAAACATGCGTTTGAGAAGTTTCCCTCTCTTGCGGCTTCTCCCCGGCCAGCGCGGTGAGTGCGCTATGCAGGTAAAAAAGAAGGCGAAGCACACAACGTCTGCAAAACCTTGAGACTTGTCTTGCTTTTTCCGTTCCACTTTTCTTTTTCATCGGTTCCGTGTTTTCATGCAAGCTCTACTAATTTACTACGGAGAGCCACTGTCACTCCTTCTGGTGCTCGGCTTGTTCTCATCCTGTTTTCACATCAACGCTGCCACCTAGGCAGACGTCAGTAATTATTTGCTTCATTATTCTTCCCGACATCAAATCAGGTTCCCTAATTTATTTACGCTTTGTTTTAGAAGGGCTGCACGCAATGCCCTCACTACATGAAAACAACAAATAAATCGTGACTATGACATGTGACTACATCACAGGCTAGCCTATTGTATAGGTTTTCTTTCGTGCATCCGTTAACGGTCATTTTGTACCTATTACCTCGCACACAATGTGACGTGCATTAACTGGTTGGGACCTTGTCCAGTTAAATGTGTATGATCCGAACATGCTACTTTACACTAGTGTTGCTTTGAACGTCGGCGACCCATCTCTGACGTCAATAGTCAGTTCAGCACAGTTGCCATATCGTGACACTTTCGGACCTGTGACATTTCGCGCACGTGAAGCGTAACGTTTGCAAACAGAAATCCTGTACATGAAATATGGCACTCACCGAAAAAGACTGACAGCGGAGAGATTTCAACCACCATTAGGGAATAGCAAGCCTACACCGTGGCTAACCTTTCCCTTCTTTTTTTACGTTGTATTAAACATACCCCCCTCCCCTCAACCACGCATCTCTCGATTACCGTTCAAGCGCCTTGACCAATTCGACCACGCTGGCATCCGCTTTCCGACGACATGTCTGGGAGGTTGCGTCGTGTTTGTCCCTTTGTATGTTCCACGCTCAGAACAATTATTTTCCCACAAATGTTGTGACGCAACCATCAATATCACACACTTCACCGAAGTGTCACTTTTTCTATATATTTTTTTTTCACAAAAAGTGGTACTGTGTTAAGAGTGTATGATGTGCGCATTTGTCGTGACGACAAACCCAACAGATGTACTCTCAAAATACTTTTGTTCATTCATACGTGAAATGATTGACAAATATTTGCATATAGTGCTCGTAGACGGCTAAAATGGCATTCGAACGCAGTGATACGAGCTGTGGGTGATGGAAAATCAGGGTCGATCCATTGGTGGATCCGACGGAAATGGCATTAAAACTTGAAAACCCTTTGGGAACTCCCCTACACAACGCTAAAGCAAGGCAGCATCCGCAGACAAACGTGCCTTTCGGGCTTCCTCCGATTGAGCTTGGCGGCGCCGTCTCGCAGCCTCGACCTTCGTTCGCCGCCGCTCCTTCGCACAGCTTTCATACCCCATGGCGTGCCCACGCAGATATTTCTGAACCTGTCGACCCACCACAGCAGCAGACGAGCACCGCGTCGCGCTCTCCAAATGCCCTTTCCTTCCATCTGCACTCACCGCACATGCCCGCCGCGCCTACAGACAGACCACGCCGCGATCGTTGCGTTACGAGAACTCTAATGCTAACGCATTAAAAGAGCAGTCTAAGACCGTGAAAGGTTTCTGATCGTGATAGACTGTCCAATCACTAAATAAAGTTTTCACGCAAGAAAAATAAGCGTAGCAGAAAAATATCGCGCGCAGCAGTCGATTGGTTCTCACGAGTGCGGAGAGCTCTCTCCTACTCTTGTGGAAGACAAGTGAGAAATGACGGGCACCTCCGTCACGATGTGACGTTGTACGTTGCGTCCACTCCTAGGGCTCGCAAGTGACCTCGGCTGCGATCTGACACCGACAATTGTCAAGGTGACGGCGGGCGCCTTTCGCGCGCTTTGTTTTGCCGAGAGGCACATGCGCATCAGAAACGCTTCTCTTCTTTATTTCTTTTTTTTTTCTTTTTACAGAACATGGCGGCGGGACATCGGTTGTCTGATCAGTCCGCCGACAGTGAACTTTCTTCGATTCTTTTCGGTTGCACGGCAAAGACACGCAGCGCAACGAAATCGGGAACTCGCGTGTGGATTCAGGTCAGCACTCCTCCAAAAGGGAATGGGGACGTGCAGGTGGAGTGCGAGTGGAAGTTGCGATCGTTGAACTAGTTCAATAAGTTGCAAACAGAAAGAACGCACTTTGTTTTTCTTGTTTTCCAGGAACGAATACGAGGTGAGTCGCGTCATATTGCATGGCTTCGCGAACAGCACGAACCGCCACCCTGCGTATCGCCTCATGTGAGACGCTGGCACTTTTCGTTAGTTGGAGACGTATATAATAAAGAAAAAACAATGACTATAGGACACACGATCGCGTTGCTGTTATGAGCGTAATGTTTTATTGTTCGTTTTCACCTCTATTTTATGCCTCAAACTAGAGCCCTGCCCGGATGAGGTTTTTGGCATCCGCATCCGACCCGCATCTACGCACACGTTACCGCATCCGCACCATACACAACAGTTTACATCCGCATCCGATCCGCTGAGCGAAACGCACCATCCGCATCCGATCCGCAAAAATCCGCACGTTTCGAAAGACGCGTAAAGACCGCCGGA
Source organism: Ornithodoros turicata (assembly GCF_037126465.1). Taxonomy (NCBI): domain Eukaryota; kingdom Metazoa; phylum Arthropoda; class Arachnida; order Ixodida; family Argasidae; genus Ornithodoros; species Ornithodoros turicata. The sequence continues at coordinate 1,021,466 of NW_026999407.1, forward strand.
AGCATGTTGGTATAATTTCGGATGCCTCCATGCTGTCACGAAAGGACTCAGTCATGACGACAAGCAAAGGTAAACCTTTCAACAAACGCGATATCGAGAGACTTCTGGAACGCGTGGAACGCTACCTCGTCGGCGCTCGCGCGGTTCGAGACGCCTGAATGCCTCCTCTCCCGTCTTGGCGCCGTGCATGGTCAAAGACGAACCAGAGCATGCGCTCGCTGTCGGCTGTCGGCGCGCAATACAAATAAATTGCGGGTGGAAAAATGACAGCACGCGGTATATCCGCATCCGATCCGCTACCGATCCGCTGCCTTCGTATCCGCATCCGATCCGCATCCGACCTCGAGCCATCCGAATCCGATCCGCACACCGCAGGAAGTGCTAAATTTTCATCCGAATCCGCAAGTATATTGCGGATATCCGCGGATATCCGCTTCCATCCGCGGATGGTGCAGGGCTCTACCTCAAACCAACAGAACATACTGAGCGGCTGTCAACAAGGAGCATGCCGCGCCCGAAGCAGACGAATTTTCCGTAGCCAATGAGAGCACTTTTAACGTTTGACGTCACAGTCAATGAGGAGTGGCTCGTGGCTCGAGCGCGCGAGCTTCGCGTCACGGGAGCGATTTTATAAATCGAATTGCGTCGTAACAAAACATTGTTCTGCCGAAATATTTTACGACAATGATTTTTACACGCTGCTTGACAAATTAAGAACGGTTTTCAGCCATTCAAATTTCCTTTCCATGCTCCTTTAATAAGCACGTTGTTAATGGAAGAGTCGCCGAGGCTGTTCTTCTTCTGGATATATTATTATGCATGTTCGCCCCGCTCCTTCCAGCACTCCATACGTCCACTTCTGTACGGCCCTCATAGCCGCAGTTGCTTCGCGACACGAACACGAAATTAAAATAGTTTGCATATTGTTAACAATATTGTCAAATATCATATTATTAGTCATAGATAAATAAGCAACAAGACCCGTAACACGAAATAAGTAGTCTTTCTTCACGGAATCTACAGAATATATGCATCAATTCTAATACGTTTCTAGTTGCTTCGCGGCGCTAACACGGAATTTAAAAAAAAAATACGTTTCTCCTTTTCTTGGAGTATCACGTGAGAACAGGCAGGCGTTTCAGCTTTTCTGCTGCGGGTTGCTTGCATTGTCTCTCTTAGCCTTAGAAAGTCAAGGGACGGAGGGTGCAGCATTTTTAGTAGCCTCATTTTTTCCCTGATTCATATATCTATCCTACTGATGCATGGTGCGCTGACACCTGACAGCTGTCTACCGGGTGTTTCACGGAAATCCCCTAGCTGAATATATCAGAAACGGCTGACGCTGTGAAAAACTTTATTTTTCGTAAACATCCTCGAGACATCGGCCAACAGTGGTTGGCTCATTAATTAAATAATACTTAACTTTTTTGTTTTACTTCGAATGCTTTCGGCACGTGTATAGTGAGCGGGAACTTCAGCGAAAAATATTCCAGAAAAAAAAAAGGCTCGCGTCCTCACTTAATGATATTTTTTGTAATTAATTTGTTCATATTTCTTGCACGGAGTAGCGCAGCAATGCGTTTTTCGTTCAGCTATCCGGCTCCCAATTCCGAGCCCATCCGGATAGTCCACACACGGGGTTAACGGAACATTGGGAATATCCGCAAGAGACGGCTAGGTCTGCCTGTGTCGTATCCACAACACCGTTGAGAATGTTTCACAGCACTTCAACATCGCGCACAATCATGGATTTTCTCAGCACCCCCACCGCATCCCCCTAATACCCCCAAATGTCTTGTAACCCCACTCCCCCAAAAAAAGAGAACGACCAGAAAGGCCAACAACGCGACAAAAGTGCATGTACCCGTTGTTACCCGCTGATACCCGCGCCGTTTTGCCGTTTTGCGCCGTTGCGCGGTTTCAGTATCGCCGCGGGTTGAGTGTAACGTGTGGAAATATCCGTAATCTGTCCGCAGGTGATGCAGGTGAATCCGGATTACCCACATCCAGTAAACGGACCTTTCGCAAGCCTGACTTACTGATTAATTTTGGCGTTTTTTTTTCTTTTTTTTTTTGCAACTTTCATCGAGAAAACTAACTGGAAAAGTAAGCTTTACTCACATATCCCATGATCATTGGATCTTTCACCCGAGTACCTGTAGCTTGCACTTAAGTAGCTGACAAATTCGACATGGAACATTAAGCGAAGAAGCACTCGTTCGTGGAAATTCCTCTCGTTGCTTTCAACTCAACTCTCTCTGGCATCATACTTGCTGTTCATCACAATATCGTGATCAGATTGCCGTTACTATATCAGTCGTTGTCCCACGCAGACTCTCAAAACAGAACATGACACGCTCTGATATCGTTCTCTTTTCTCATCCGTTTCGTAGTTCTTTTTATTTGCGAGAAGACATTCAGTTGCGTTGCAGATAGCGGGTACAATTCCGGTGTACCCGCACAGCGTCCGTGGATAGCGTGGGTACACCCGCCTCACACGTCGCGGGTCACATATGCGTGTGCTGTGTGGGTGCGGATACGAATTTCCTTGTCCGTGTCAGTTTTACAAGCCCGTAGATAGACAGTTATGTTTGCTTCATAGGTTTTACCATAATCATTATTTTCCCAAAAAATTCCATGATTCCGGGGCGTGTCATATCGTCACGTTTGGATCACCGTAATAAATGCAAAATATATATCTATTAGACTTGCTCTTATTTCATGCCTCCTATTTTTCCAGATACATCTCTCACATGGAATAGATTTCCGTCTTAAGGATTCTACATTTTTTTAGTACTCATTTATATTATAAAATTTAAGGTAGGACTGCTAGGTCAAGAAAAACAGACGAAGGTGGGGGAGGGAGAGACTAAAAATACTAGGAGAGAAGGGGAAGGAGGTTAGTTTGGTCTGCGCATGCGCTCTTGAACCAAGCTTGTTCCCGCGCTGTTGATCTTTACCGCTGTGAGTGGCTCCTGGAGATCACAAGGTTTGGGAGGCCGCCATTTTCCCTAGACCATTGCGTCTATGGGAGCCTCTGGTGTCTGTATAAGCGGGGTTATTTTTTACTTGACCCCATCTATCTCAGGAACCAACTGTCTGATGAGCTTCACACTTTGCTCCGAGGTGTCTTTACGTGTCCGCTTTATTTCGCTCAGGTATTGTCTCGATTGGGAGACGCATTGAAGACACACACACACAAATAATAATAATAATTGGGGGTTTACGTAGCGAGACAACTGAGATCCAAAAAAAATCGTCTCTTCATGCCTGGAAGGTGAGGACTCACCAAAAGGACGCGAATTCCTGCGTTTTTCTTTTCTTTTTTTTTTTTTCAAGAGTGCAGACGCAGTGCGGTTTTCATAATCTACTATGTCAAAATAAGTTTGCGGTCTATTTGTCAATTTAACTAGGCAGGTTTGTACACAATTTGGACTATCTGGGTTTTTGCTGTTTTCGAGGAAAAAAATTTATTTGGGTAAAGACAGGCACGTGGCGCAACGTGACGGGTTTCATTCGGAGAGGCGTAAGCCAACAATTAAGTAGCATTATGCTTGTTCCTGAGATACTTATTTTTTCACTCATCGTCTGCAGGGTTGTTTCTAACACCCGAGAGACAAACATAGTTTGCGAAGCGAAATATAAGGATGAGAAAAGAAGAGCGATCCACGCGATGAAACTCATCATCTCACAATAAAGTTGTTGTTGCCGCTTCGTAGATCATACGGTACAAGAGATACAACTGACCATCTCACAACAGCGCTATCGTAACTGTCTCAACACTGTTCTAGCTTCTTTTCCGCACGCACGTGCAATCTGATGGGTACTGCTCCGCTCGCAATAGGTCATCGGTACTAGCTAAGAATCGTGGGGAAAGGGTCGACTTCCGTGTCTAAACTAGCAGACGACGCACACTATTGGTGCTGAAGGTGGACGTGCCTGGCTCCAGAAACATGTTTAGAAAGCGGTGAAGCGCGACTGTCAGAGCCTGACTAATAGACTGTGTTTTTCTGTGTGTGTGTACATAAACTAATTTCCGACGGTAAGCAGGCAGTAATGTAACATTGAGTATAACGGCTGCAATAAGCAATACCTCGCATTGGGAATAATCAGGCCTTCACAACAGCCATCCATGCTACTTCTGAAGCGTCTAAGGAGGCAATTTTAAACACGCAGCGATCACAAAGCATCTTGCCTATGGGAACCCGTGAGGCGCTTGACACGGAAGCGAGGACACTGACGTCATTTCCGCACGAAATTATCGGTGACCTAAACCGTGAGATGAAGCGGCATTTGGAAGCGAACGTCACGCTGTGCTGTCGAACGAGATTGTTCGTCCTGCGAAGCATCGTTTCCAATCCATTTAGTTCCTTCGCACCCATTATGAGAGCATGCGGTAAAAAGCTGGTGATAAGGAGATGGAGCACGCTCTGTGAGTCAGCAACTTGATAGCGATCTTGTTCCCTGCGAGGTGTACCTCTGTACGTCGCAGCCAAGTCGGAGCACGGCGTTCATTGGACAAAGAGATGGTGTATATCCAATAGAAGGATCATATACACCATCTCGGTTCATCATATACACGCCGGTTCGTCACCACCACCACCACCTCCATTAGTTTCCTCAAACGATTTGGGCGCGTTTGGAGTGACGTACGTGTCTCTTGAAAGACAAGTAAGCTTTCATCACGTACGAAGCGACAGATGAATCCCGTTCCATTTGCATTACTGAATTTCGTCCCGCGTGGAGTAATTTTTGCGCTTGAGTGCCCCTTTAAATATGCTGTGCTGAGTGTTCGGCGCACGTTGTGGGACACTCGGGTGGGCAGAACCGACCGCACCGTTGTCGCTCATCAACATGGTTGTCTCGCGACATAAAACCGCCAATTATCATTATCAGTATCAAGTAGATAAACAATAACTAGCTAGGCATGTACAGTGCCGGACAAAACTTTACGGAACACGCTTGAGCGCATTAGTAGTACTTTGGGGAGGGTTCCGAGAGTTCGGAGAGCCAGTATTAAAAGGGGGTATGGCCATTAGGAAGACCATGTGGAGGCGCTAAAAAAGCGGCTAGACCTGTCAATCAAACTTGTGCGCATTTCATTGGTTACCGTTTTCCATGGGAGCTGCCATGACACCAAATTTTCTACACAATGGAGGATGGTGCTCGGAACGGCGAAGCGGAGATTTCGTCACAAAAAAATTTTCACAGACTACTTTAATTTCATACTGCGAGTATGTATCCTCATATACGCAAAATCTGCTTCAGCATTCGCTCCGCCATCATTATTTACGCGAAAATGGGACGCTTCGTCGCTAACGTTAGGCCTACTTAGGACGGTGTTCCCAAGAAAATAGCATGAAGGACGACCCTTATACGTAGGGTTTTGCATTATGTAATTGAATTTTATTTATACATACATCTTTGCCCATTTTTGATTCGATCTACTTACATTACGCGATTTAAAACTTCATACCGGCGGTCGTCATCGTCATTTCTGCAGTTCTGAGTTTTCCCAACATGCCTCTCTCCGTGCAGACGGAGTTGATAAAAGTAGGCGCGTTTTCGTCTGTCACCAGGGGTATCCGTTTCAATCCAATCAATCCAGTTTCTCCAAAATGGTGGCGCCCAGGGAATAAGGGTGGGGTGTAAGCACTGGATGGATGTAATAATAGACAACTGTATTTTGACCTGTGATTGGCTAGATACCTCAAAAAGTGTGTGGAGCCTCAGGTAGAGGCAGGTCCCATTAATGGCCAGACTTCCTTCTAATATTGGGCACTGGCCAGCTACCCCAGACTGGCTGACATGGTGTGCTCGGTCTCATGGCCAGAAGATACCCAGGACATTAACCTTGGCTTCTGACACTAATCTGATATGACGGCGTCCCCATAGCAGGAGAGATATGACAGTGCTGCCTAAATAGAGAGTTTTTGTGGATCGTTTTACATGCGCTATGATGAGGCGTCTGGCGCAGCAAAGATGTGATTGATGTTGCCTGCTTCGTCGCATGAACGGGAATGTCTAGAATTGTATGAAGGAAAACGCGACCAAAAGGAACATCCAGTACAAGTCAAGTATGCGTGATGTAGATACAGGAGACGCAACTCGGAAAGACATGATAATGTCCGTACAGCATTGGGATTCTTGAATCCACATAAAAGAAAACGTCAGACGGTGCGTTATGAGTGTTTTCCATTTTTCGAATTGATAGGTCTGCTGGATAACTGCTAACGGAACAGTCTTTAGGGGAGGGGAAGGGGTAACTGAGTGCGTTCTTATCTTGCAGATAGACCACTACTTCCATATTCCATCGATTATTATTCAATTCACTTCATTTCATTTCACCGGTCAGGTGTGGGGCTCGGGCAAAAAGCGGGAAAATACAGTCCCCATACAGAGTACAATCAGTATACAATGACGAAACTAGACTATGTCTCCAGAATTCCTAATTCATGTCGTTATATGCTAAATAAACAAACCGGTGGATGCTAATGCGAATGCCAAGTGAACATCAGAATAACTTAAACACAAATACTGACATGAAGTACATAGCTGTCAGAAAAAAAGGAACATTACATGCAATAGTAAATCCGTCCGACTGAGGTTCTTCATTAAAAACAGTTCAGCATACCACAACAATACTCATCGGAGATGGATGCATTTTGTGGGAGTAAAATGATCTTACCCGGTTCAGCACTTCTACGGCTGACTGGGGAAGCAGGGAGCCCTGCGTCGGTTACAGCCACTGCAACAGAGTTATTACAACATCGTAAATATTTCCACATATTTGACGCACGTCGACATATACTCACATGCAACGACGAGGAGTAAAAGGAGAAAGACCTTCATGATTTGTTGATGCTCTTCACCGTGTCAGCTACAGTGCATATTAGAAAGATGGAGATGCTTGTTATCACCAGAACTGTAAAAGATGGTTGTTCACAAACGTTTCTCTCTTGTTTCCACAGGACACTATTTCAATTATTGCAAATCGAGGGCACACAACACGTTATTCCAGGAACACAGGAGAAAACATATTTTTGGAAGAAGGTTTCTTCGCTGACTTGGGAGCAAAGGTGCTACAGAGGAGGCCCGCATTTATTTATTTATAATTCTACCGCCATGTCGAGAGTGCCGCAGAAGGTGTGGATGTTTAGAAAAATACCCTACGTATCATAAGGTATGCCGGATGCGACTGCAGGATGCAAGATATAATTAAGCGACCAGACAGCGGCTCACGAGACATGTGGGAATAAATGCCGCGGCCAAATATCTTTGGTTTCAGAGTTTTCTCGTAATCATATCATTATGTAGTGTAAAGTAAAGAAATGAAGGTGCAACTTATTCCTGCAACAGATAGTCCAAGTAAAGGCCCACTACGTAGCGTGCAAAACACAGCCCATCTGTAGCAGTCACACGTTATGCACGTCGCATCATAGCTTCGACGAACACGGAGTGACAAAAGACACACACCGAGCAGCTCAAACTAACAAATGACACACAACGAAAACTGTGCAACGAGAGAAGGAAAGTCACCAAAGTGGCTTAGGGAAACAGGTCAGCTATGCAGAATCTTAGAAGTGGTCAAAAGAAGATTCCCGCGTAGCGAGGTTGGTTTATGCACTTGACTGGCGCTTGACTCGCGTTTATGCCTCCACTCCCAATGTGAGAGGGCGAAGGAACACAAGTGACGCTATCGGAACTACCCTTATCTTGGGTTGCATTTTCTGTTTTCTTTTAATCTTTTTCCAGGACACAAGGGGCGATAGTGTGCTCTTTCACCCTCTCACATTACGGGTGAGGGAAAGATGCGACTCCGAAGATGCGCAATGAACAAAATAAAGAAAAAAATTGTGTTCCTTCACGAATTTTTTGCGGATGATGTATTGAATAGATTTTTGTTCTGAAAATGGATACGGTATCAGGTGACCAAAGGGACCAGATGTTCCCATTGGGACAACTTGGTAGCTTTTCTAATTAAAAAGTTAATTGTTGAAAGGTAATTAGGACATTGCCTCTATATATTGCAACTGACTTGATCTCAAAAAAAGTGATATAATATCTGTTCGCATTTAGCTGGGACACCCTGTAATAGCGTCAGCCCTCTGACAGACATGGGCTGGGTTTCTCATCTCTAACTGCGTTGACTGCGACCCTTTGCGATTGTGGCACTTTCACTGTGACACACAAGTGTCCAAGTGACGTACGTGTTTCAATGGCTTCAGCCACAGGTATTGAGGGCGGAGTAGCAGGTCCTGATGACTGAGAACAACCTCCCCACGTACTGTAGCTTTACAACCCCCCCCCCCCCCGCATGGTCAAGCTTCATCTTGAATTCATATCACTCAATCCAGCAGCTAGCCTGCCTCTGTGCCATCTTATCATTCATACTGTGAAGATTGCCAAAAACCATGTATTGTTTATATGACCTTGACATTTGTCACGTATGCATCCTGAGAAGCGTCATTGGCACAGGAAGTTACGAAGGCGTTCCCACATATCTCCTGGACAGGCTAGTCCAGGGATCAGCAGCGGATTCGCGGCAAGCTGTTGGCTTTTATTTTCCACCAACTCAGAAAAGTGGATGAGAAGTTCTTCAGTTTTCTCTTCCCTGTGGACCTTACCCCGCTGCAGGCTCCCACGGAAACATACAGATAACATTAAATATACAACGATTTCAGTCGGACGTCCTTACAGGACAGTTGTTTGGAGTGAAATACCCCTGCCACAACGTATCTTTCAACAGGTTGAAGGAGTGAGCGTTCCCTTTAAAGCGTTCACCCCAAGGTCCCTATTCATATCCGTGTCGGTAGCGGTTTGGGACAGAGCACACGTGCTATGTGACGGACCTAACGCTGGCAGTGAGAATTTGCTAATGTAACACGATAACACAAACACTGAAACTCACTGTTCGTGTCGTCGTGTTTTTTTTTTTTTAGATTTTAAAGAATTTGATATATCCTGCGCTCCAAACGCGTTACCCGTACGCGAAGGTGTCGCTGGAGCGAACGACAGCCTCGGCGCTGTCGTTGGCTAAACCAGCGACAACTAGCGCGATTTTGTAGCGCGATTTTGCTCTTGTAGCGCGACGTACCAGCGATGTCGCTCTCTTTGTTACCCGCGCGACGTCGCGAGCGACCGACCTGCCAGATTTCCGTCGTTGTCGTCCGGTGCGACACTGGAATCTAGAGCACAAAGCACACGATAAAGAGCGCATGAAACGGAAAAAAAAAATCCCGAAGTGTGTTGCGCAGTCATGGTGACCATATGCCACCTACACGCATGTTTTTTTTTCCTCTTTTGTCACTATTGAATACACCCCTACTTCTGGTCGGTACAAGGTGTGCTTTTGTATTGCGGGGTGCGCCACATGTCATCATATGTAATTGTTTTGTGCCTGTATATCAACGTCGTGTCAGCAGGCATACGACTCGCTCGTCTCGGCACTGTGTGCTCGACATCGCGTTGTTGTTGCGGCTTGTGGTGCGGGACACGACAAGCCACCTCGTCGTCCTTGGTGCGACGATCGCGCTCAAAAATCGTTCCATGTGGTCATGTTGAGGTGACTGCAGGTCACTTCGCGTGCCTCCTACCAACACTGCAACGGTCGGCTCCCACGTTTAGATCGCGCGTTTGAATTAAGTGGGAACGGCTTTCGTGAAGCTTTTTCAGCTTACCAAGGCAGCAGCTTGGGACATGTGTGAGGAGCTGAGCCCTGCCTTGACGCCAACGTCGCTGAGACACGGCTAGGCGGATACAGCAAAGGCGGGTCTTATACTACACTTTGCGTTCGTCGTGGGATAAACTGAGTGTGTATTCTATCATACGAACTTCAACCGCGGTCAGCGTAGCCGTGTAATATCCAAGTTAAACTTATGTTTGGAAGCAAGAAAATGTAACGTAACGTAACGTAGTTTTTGAGAAGTGTAGCAGATTCTCAAAAATACGATGATTGATTATGAAATGAATGATCGAGGATGAAAAAAAATCAGCGGCGATTTAGCGGTAAATGCGAGAGAAATGCGTTATCATTCAGTGTCTTTTCCGGTCCATACTTGACTTCCGGGTATCCACTTCCGGTCTAAACTCGACTTCCGGTTGTCCACTACCCGTCTATACCTGACTTCCGGTTCTACACTTTCAATTACTATATGTAAGTCAATTTAATGAACCTCTGATTAACCTAAATTACTTTCAATTACCCTGTAATTACCCTTTAATTACCGAAGGTGACCGCAGGTTACATGAGGTAATCTTGAATTTCATTTAATTCCCTTTAGTTACGTTTACTTGCTTTAATTACTCTCAATTCCCCTCTAATTGATGTTCATTACTTTTAAGTACATATAACTACCTCCGGTAACCTGTAGTTACCTTCTGTAAAATTTATTGCATTTAATATTTCTCTTACTTACATAGTATATCTTACATTCATAGCCCTTAAACTCAACTTTCTTGGTTTAATTGCCTTTAATTACCTCTAATTACCTGCAATTACTCTTACCTCTCAATTACCTTCGACTATTTCAATTGCAAATAATTTACCTCGTCTGAAATGAGACTTCTGTCCTCTGCTATGCAATTTAAATCGGAGTTACGCTCTTTCTTGAATACACGTAATAGCTTTATGTAGTAAATTTTCTATATAAACTCTGCTGCCATTTTGAAGTTGCTTTGTTATGTCTAATTGTTGTGTATAAGGATCGACATAGCTCTGTAATGACATGTGCTAGCCCCTTTTGAATTTGTTAGTGTACATGTTCCCAAACTCATTTCTTTTCCCTTTAAATTTGCTCTATAAACTTTGCTGTCATTTTGAAGCTGCTTTGTTATATGTCTAATTGCTGTCTTTCATAGTTCTGTATTTCCCTATTCTTTCTGTGCTGACATGTGCTAGCCTCTTTTGAATTGATAGCGTACACGCTCCGCCGAAAACAATTCTCCCCACAAAGTAGCTAGTTTTTGTTCAGTGTGCAAAGACTGTATTACAGGGCATGCCCTCACAGTCTTATTTCCTATTGATTTTCACGTAACTAGTGAATAAAAGAACCAGAACCTCTATTTGCACTTGCTCTCTTATATCCCCTTTACATGTCCACTTATACCGACACACAGACACACTTACACACAGCTTTTTGCCAGTTTGACACTCCTAATGCTAACGCATTAGTAAACACGGTGATTGATACACCTGCATAGTGTTCTTGTCTATTTGCTTTCATCGTCTATTTTGTGACAATAAGCTTAGCAATGCAAATTCTGCGTTACATTGTACAGGGTGTTTTTTCTAGACATATTTTTCATTTAAAAACTATAAGGGCTAGAGACATGCCGTTTTCACTTCTGTCATCTCTGGCCCGGCGGACGTTCTTAGCCATATGTTGCTCAACCGTCAAATGACTAATTACCTAAAAATCGTTAATTAACTTTTTAATTATAAAAGCTACGAAGTTATCCCAATGAGAACATCTGTTCCTTACGGTGACCTGATACCTGATATCGAAGCCGTTTTCAGAACAAAAATCCGTTCGGTAGATCGTCCGCAAAACATTCGTGAAGGAACACCTTTTCTTTTTCTTTATTTTGTTCATTGCGCATCTTCGCAGACCCGTCTTTCCTTCACCCCCAATAATCACCACCATACACAGAGATTTACTGAAACTTACTTGGCAACTGTCTTAACAGATTTCAATATCGCGGCTAATTCTGTCCACTTCTTTTGCCTGTATGATAGCGTGTAGGACGGCTACAAAATGTCCATCCATAAATTGCGGTGCTCGATCATGAACTGTCTGGTCATGCATGCGTTGGCCGAGAAGCGGCAGACTTTTGCTCCATAGTTAACGCGTTAATCTGTCGTCTGCTTCTAAAGGCAGCGGCATTCGACGTCATTGTCGTCCTGCTGCGCAATTGGCTGAGAGCGCGGCGTCTAAACTCTGCATCCAAGTTGAACTATCCCGAGCGCGTCATCCTTACAGGCGACATGGGAATACCAAAAGTGTCAGGCATCACTTCCATGGGTACTCCTCTATCGACACTATCGGTGGCGCTGCTCGGAATAGTACCCCCAGCATTTATAGCCACTCACGTTAAACCAGAAGAGAAGTCCTTAGTTCCAAATTTGACCATCGATAGATATGTAAAGATCGCAGAAAATAGAGCAACTCTAAGATCGGGACACACTGTACTTTTTAGATGGCCGTAACAGTCAGTAAAGTACAGTAGTAGTAGTCAAGTAGCACTGGGTATGTGGACAGGGGCAGAATGTGGCTTACTATTTGGTCAGGAGTGCAGAAGTTTCGCAGACGACTACTGTTTCTGTCAGCGTGGCTGTCGTTTATAAACCCCCCGACACATCCGGGAGCAAGTACGCGTGCAGTGATTTGATTGGTTAGAGAGGATCAACTCATATACTGTATACTCTTGTTAACACTACGCCGGTTTATGTAACATCACCAGAAGCCTCGAATGGATGGATGCATATACAAAGAAAAAAATGAATAAAGCCTCATATTGTGGCATCTAATAGATTGTATTGGCTCATTGTAAAAACTGGCCAAAAATCATATAAAACACCGACCATTATCTGCGCTATACAAAATATATCCCGAGTTATGCATCATTTAATAGAACACAATGCTGCACGTCCCCGCTTATATTAAGGACACTAAAGACCGCCGCGGGAAAAAAGAAAAATATGAAATAGTGAAGAACCAGCATTCATAACTGCAACCCCATATGCGCTCATCGTTGTTATTTCTCTGCACTACACGAGGAAGGTGACCACGTAGACGAACAGATGCTTAAATATTCAATTTGACACACGTTTGCTGTTGTCCGACTTTTAGAAGTAGAGCTATCAAGTGTACGAACTTTCAAAGTTTAGGGGGCAACTTTGAGTTTCCGCATTCCTCCCAAACTATACAAACATCTTTTTAGGCGCACCTGAAAAGCTTCTGACATCAGCTCATCAACTCTTTTTCATGAATGGACCACACGTATTAACCTGATCGCTTTTCCAGGCATTTAACTCCATTCAGTACGTTCTTGCTCAATTACTCCGCAACAGAGGTATATCTTTTCCGTGGAACATTATCACTCAAAGTCATTTTTAGCTTTTCCTTACATCATTACCTTCATACTAATGTCTTTCGCGAAAAGTTTCTGAGAAAACATCTGGCTTTGAACAAGTCAGAAGAAGATGAGTCTCTGTTGGAAATGTCTCGCCCTAAAGTTCTTCTCCACCGGTCGCTGGATTGCTTTTCCTTTGACCAAGGCACCTCTTCTATGACCACTCCCTTCTCATCCAGCACATTTTGGCAGAAAACATAGACCTTATTTGGACTCTGTTGAAATCTTCAGTGATTTCGTTGAACGCGAATCTCATCGGGATAGCACAACAAGGTCCCGATAAGACACACTTCTTGGATAAGTAGTCCATCGTACGCCTCGTCGTCCAGAACAACTGCAATGGCTTCAGTGAGCAATGAAAAAAACCGTTCAGCGTGAACCGCATGGACCGAAAAACGTTCGAATTCTTTCCGAAACCAAGTCGGTGCCGAACTATTTTCGGCGACTAAAGCTTCGGTCCGAGATATCTCCGCCGAAATCGGAACTGTGGGCAGCCGAAAAACCAGAAGGGGGAAGGGGGACCATAGCAACAAACTGTTCCTTCTATGAATACAGGGATTATCTAATTGAGCTGGAAGTCTGAAAGGAGATGTCCCTTCTCTGTTGTTCCAGCCTCAGAACATCAGTTCTCTCATGTTACCCATGTTCAGAAACCTTGGGAACTTCGACTCCAGTTCGGTAGCAGGCGGTCATGCGCCGAAAAAGGTTCTGTCCCGATTTCGGTTCGGGCAGACTTCGGTTAGTTTTTCGTGCCATGCGGTTCAGCCTTTATTGGAATTCCACTCGAATATATTTTTTAGATGCGATGTGGGCAAGCATTGCGCTTGTGTCGTCATACAGTTGGCAATACAAAATATATCCAACGTGCATAGAAATACATTTCTTCGTATAGCCGCCACGGTGGTATTTGGTATCTCAAGCACAACAGAGTCACTAGTTCTGAGCTATCAAGTTTTGATCTGTGTGACCCTAAAGTGCGCCAAACTTGTCACTTCAATGGCACTGCGATCGAATGTACAGTCAATCGTATTCCTGCCAATATAGAGGAGTCACTTATTTGCGAGACTACCAATTTTTGTTAACTGATTTCTTGCCAGTAATAAGCATAAGAATCTTCAATACCCAAGATATCACGTGCGAAATATTCATGCAGATAAATTCAGCCATGGCTGCCGCAGGTAGAGCCATTGACCCTGTTCATTTTAAGTTGTCCAGTTAGAGTCACTTTGGATTACAGTAATTGAGGTCGCGGGTATTTGAGTTCGACCAAGCGAAATAATCACGAGTTCGTTCCAATTATAAAAATGCTAATCGTTGTCACCTGCCAGGATTCATATATTTAGTGGCTACTTGTTACCTATTCTCAAAGACGTGTTAAAACTAACAACACTGTATTTTTTTCTCACACCAGAACATTGTCCGAGGCGTTGTTCCTAAAGCAAAATCTGGTGTGAAGGGAAGTGGACGCCGATAGGCTGTTCGAAGAGAGAATGATCTTCTGTTTGTGTAAACATACTCAGGCACTTTCCTCTACATTCCCTTACCGGTTCGCTGGGTTTTCTACGCTTAAAATCTCGTGGTTGCTCGTTGATGCATTTTATTTCTAATCATTAACAGTATGTTTGGTCAGTCATGTAGACCCATTTCCCATTATAGCTCACCTATGTGCCGACTTCTTCCTTCGAACATATGTATATCGTTCTTTCCTTTGAACGCGTAAATGGAACATGGTCCAGCATGTACGATCCACTGCTCCGTCGTCTGCAGGACATAAAGGTCACCATTTTATTTCTCAACAAGGCTGGGTCCCTGCCTCAACACAAAGCGGACGATATAGTTAAGTTCCCCCTAACACGCGTTTCGATGGTGTCGCCATTAATAATAGACCGTAAATATTGGTCCCTCCCCTAGTTCTGTTGAACGCACTTAATTTATTTTAAGTATTTTGATAACCTCTAACGATCCTTCATTACATTTCTTTTCAATAGAAGATTTCTTCCTTTATGAGAATGTAGTACGACGCGCGGACTAGGCAAATCACAGCCGGGAAGTCCTCGTCAAATGGCGAACGCTGTTGAAAGATTAACGGCATCGATTTCCTTTCAAAGGGTTTCGGAAACAATTTGTGCAAAGCGTGGTCTACTTCCGTTTCCTACGTGTCCCATTATTATTGTAGACGGTTACACATTAGAAGGATATCATGAGTTCGGTCTGAATGGAAAGGAGTTTCCTTTGAAAGGAAACAGGATGTACTACTGCTGTTGAGAGAACTGGCACAAATTGTTGCCACTAGTGCTGCATAGAGAGGTCCTACACCGAAGCCCTCCGGCTTTGCTCTCTTACTCAAAATTGTCCCCGCATTTTAGTAGACGTAATGTCTCAGTTAAGAAACACTTATCTCCCATGTTCAATAACGCTATTGTATGAGGTGGGAGTACATTGATCATTACATGCAATAGAGCCTAAGAAAACAAGAGTAAAGGGAGTTTGCCCTGTTCACTTCGTAGTGTTTGTCGTCTTGTTTTGCGACGTAAATTGTGACCCTCGTGCACAAGTGAAGGCAGGCGTGAAAGCGAGGCTGTGTGACGCATCGAAAACGTCGTGCATCCCACATGCAAACGCATTTATGAGAAAACCCCGTCTCTTCTGCCACGGTCTTCCTGGTAACGCAGAATAGCGGGCACATTTTTTCTTTTAGTTCGTGGGTCGCGCCCCACAGTTTTGGAACCCCTGCTAAAAGCAATTGATTTCTGACAGTATTTGACATGTTCAGGGATGATATTTTTCTCTCTCTCAATGTTTCATTACGGAGGGGATCTCACACGGGTAGACTCTCTCTGAGGAACTCAAACTCCCGGGAAAAGCGTATTAAACGTATATTTTCGAATAGTCAAACGCTTCGTAAGGAAAGCCGTCGTGTGGCTGGAAGAAGTGAAGCAGCGGCTAGGCAACAACATTAACTCCTAATTTGTAAGTAACTCCTTAACTCCTCATTGACTCCTAAGTAATGGCCTAATGGCCCCTTGATGTATTAATAAATAATCATAATAATAATAATAATTTCTGTGAGACCTAAGCTTTGGTGCAGTATGCCCAGAGCACAGCGTTGGCCCTGGCGAGAGCAAACATTATGCCATTCGTGTGATGTTTTCACCTCATGGTAGCCACTTATTGATTACTCGATGTGTGGTCGCTTATCATGGCAGCTGCGCCACTTGATCACAGTGATCAATCCGTCGACAGGAAGCAGACGGAAGAGTACGCGGTTGGGATCCGCGGATCCGACAAAATGCTATCAAAGCAGGAAAATCGTCTCGCGCTTCAAACATCCTGACGGGAAAATTATGAAATTCACATATGCGTCATGTGCATCAAATTACGTCCTAGATGCGTACCATCTCAAGGTCAAGATCAATGTGAAATAATATATATTGGCTGTATGTAGTGGTATATTTTATACTGCATGCCAGCTATATGAGCGAACTTAAATATTGCACAGTCTTTAGATTCATTCGACAACGACATGTCTAAAGTAAGGTATTGCACAGAGAAGGCTACAGTAACGGATAAGTACCGTCTTTGTATTTACGTTACTCTTTTTGGTAGCGGTAATTGTATCTGGTTACTTTTACAAATTTGTACCGACGCTAGTATTGCGTTACTTTTCGATGCAGTAGCGGGCAGCGGTATTTCGTTACTAAGGTTTGGTAGCGGGTACAACAACGACTATAACCCACTATGTACCTTCGATACATCGCTGATATACGTATAATATGGGAACACGGGGAACACGAAATTCAAAAGTTCGCAGATCTACTAAACACCGCGCACAGCACTATAAGGTTCACATCACAACACTTAACTCACCCAATCAACTTTCTCGGCACCACAATATAGCTAGGCAACGGCAACCTCACCAAAACCCTGTGCAAAAAGCCAAGTGACAAACAACGATACCGTCACTTGAACAGTCACCACCCGCACCACTGTAAGGTTGGCATTCCTAATGGGCAGAGTGTCAGACTGCGCAGAGTTCGTTCAAACGACACAGATTATACTGAGAAGCTCGACGAACTCTGTAGCACGCTTGCCCAAGGAGACTACCCAGACTCCCTTCTAACCGAATTCCATCGCAAGGCACTCACACTGAATCGAAACGATGTTTTGGAACACCGAAAAGATTCTGACACGAGCCAAAGAAGCTTCATCGCAAAATATTCCAACGCACTTCCAAACAACAAAGCCATTCTAGGAAACACGAGCCCCTTCTCTAAAGCAATGACGGGCTCAGGAGTATGTTCACCCATTTAATACAGCTAACGTACCGACGCGCAAAAACCCTAGGAAACTCCTTTGTTAACGCAAGAAAACAAAAACAAAAAAAAAGAACACCCAGTACAATGGAACACACCCCTGCAACCTCCCGCGCTGCAAAACTTGCGAGCACATTCAACACGCTAACTCCATCAAAAGCACAGCGAACAATTACACCCACTCTGTTAACGACGCATTCACATGCACAAGCTCTAATGTCATATACTGCATTGAATGCAGCGACTGCTCTATCCAATACATTGGTGAAATAGGCGAACAAATGAACAACCGCCTCACCGGACTCAGAACAGACACCTGAAACAAACTCCTCAAAGCAGTCGCTGAACGCCTTAACACTCCTGCCAATTTTGACAACATTAAACTATATATTCTAGAAACCGGGTTCAGATCCACAATTGACAGACGTGACAAGGAGTCTTATCTTATGTACAAGTTCATCGCCCTTCACCCTTTCGGTATTAACAAATCACGAGGCACCTTAGAACCGCTTCACAAATAAAATACGCCCAGACCTTTTTCCTACTACTATTCTATCCCCTTTAACATCTATCGACACTGTTATGTTCTGAATGGCCACTACTTCATTGCATGCCACAACTGTGTATATATACAGGGCGTTTCAAAAAACGTGTCATTCGGACTTCGTAAAAAAACGGGGCGACGGAAAAATACGGGGTAAACGGCACTTGTGTGGCAACTGAATTTGCCATCTGCAAAAATATTTTCATTTGATTTTAATTAAAATAAATCGAATTTCTTTAATTGAACTTCAAAATTTCCCAAGTCAACCTAACGTTTGTTTTACAGAATTAGAGAGCCCGTAGCAAACTTAGTCAGATCCACCAAGAAATCCGCTCGATATTGCAAATGGAACTGCCAAAAAAAAGTCCCGAAATTGAGGCTTCAGAGTTTCGGGTATGCAACAGCGCACCAAATCAGTCGCAAAAATGCGCGGAGGGCAGGATATGCTCCTGCCCCCATGAAGCTAGAACAGTTTATCGCCGGACCGGCGTGCAGCACAAGACGCGCAGATAACAATGCAGGTGACATTCCACCATACGTTGATAAGCGGCAAACAAAAATGATTCCGCCTCTTTTTTCCCGCCCTGTGTTTTTTCGACCTTCTATCTTTCATGGGGGCAGGAGCATGTCCTCCTCTCCACGAATCTTTGCGTCTGATTTGGTGCGCCGTTTAATACCCGAAACTTTGCAGCCTCAATTTCGGGAATTTTTTGGGCTGTTCCATTTGCAATATCGAGCGGATTTCTTGGTGGGTCTGACTAAGTTCGCCACGGGCTCTCAAATTCTGTAAAAAAAACGTTAGGTTGACTTGGGAAATTTTGAAGTTCAATTAAAGAAATTCGATTTATTTTAATTAAAATCAAATGAAAATATTTTTGCAAGATGGCAAATTCAGTTACCACACAAGTGCCGTTTACCCCGTATTTTTCCGTCGCCCCGTTTTCTTGTTAAGTCCGAATGACACGTTTTTTGAAACACCCTGTATGTGTGTATAATATGTGGTATAATATAAAGGGTGTTTGCTGTAACGTGTCCCTGAATTATATAAAAAATATAGACGTTGTACGTAACACGGATGCCGCTCGCTGCATTGGTCTTTGCGGCACTTTTGCCACTAGGGAAGACTGATTTTGTCAAATTTTAACTGCAATAAATTGAATTTTTAAAATTGATCACGCTAATTTGCCAAGTCAACCTCACGTTTTCCCAACGGAAATGGAAAGCACATATGCGATTTACCCCGAAACATAACTGAAGGCGTCCAGCACCACAGCAGGAGCACATGAAAAATATGCAAAAAGCGCGTTTTGGGACCCGCAAGTCGCCGGGCGCGAGTATTTCAGCGCTATGCGGGTCGTCGTTGCTCGGCCCCCTTGACATTCCCCCGCCTCACAAAATTTACTGCCTCTCATAAGGTCACCCCTTCATTTTCACCTGACGCTTTCTGTCGCTCCACGCGTATCGCTTCTTAACCTTGAACGACGGCACTAATAGCGGGCATAGCGTTGAAATACGCGCGCCCGGCGACTTGCCCGTCCCAAAACGGCGCGTTTTGCATATTTTTTCATGTGTTCGCGCTGTGGTGCTGGACGCCTTCAGTGATGTTTCGGGGTAAATTCAACATGCGCTTTCCATTTCCGTTGGAAAAACGTGAGATTGACTTGGTAAATCAGCGAGATCAATTTTAAAAATTCAATTTATTGCAGTTGAAATTTGACAAAATCCGTCTTCCCTGCTGGCGAAACTGCCGCAAAGACCAATGCACCAAGCGGCATCCTTGTACAATGTCTAGATTTTTTGTATAATTCATGGACACGCTACAGCAAACACCCTGTACATGTTACAAAAAAAAAAAGAAAACAGTTGGCTTGCTCTGAAAATTTGCCCACGTAACCACTAACCTCCTTATCTTTCGGAATGGTCGCCCATTCCTGCCTGTTGTCCCGTTGTTCGTTGACTTGGCATTTCTGTAACCGGCCTGGAGCCAAGATTCACATAATCCCCTCCACACTCTAACAAAGCGGCCATTCACTTCGGCCGTAAAAGCCTTCCTTCCCCCCGGGCTGTTGACCCACAATTCCCATGAACCTTTAACAGCACCTTTAAATACCATGTTAGCCCAAAAGAAGAACAGTCTCTGTTCGAAATATCACCGTTACTCGTCCTGAGGCAATTCCCTTCATCCATCATACGATACATCTTCGTGCCTTAGAAAACAGGCCGTAGCCTTTGATGAATCAGGCAAACGTTCCTGAGTTAATTGTAACAATAAATTTTGCAATCCGTAAACTTTCAGTCTTGTAACCTAGACATTAATAGAGTTTTCTTCACCCGTGTTCCGAGCAGGAACGCATGCGTCCACATTCAAACTACTTTCCCATATGAAAATGGATTTTTCCTTTCTGCAGACTTCTTGTGGACTTCTTGTTTCCTGTCTTGACAGTGTGTTGACTTTGACTTCTTGCTGATCAAGTCAACAGGAATCGCTATTGACATCATTTTTACAATCTCTTGAACTACCTTGTGTACCTTCTGTGGACAAGGTATATAGATGTCGCTGTTGACAGTATGTGGACTTTCTATGCGCCTATGTAGCAAGTACTTATTTCAACCGTTTTTTTTTACATAGATGAATCCCGTATTATGAATTAATATTATGAATATTATGAATAATTATCGGACAGTAATGTCCACAGAGGTCGACCTCAAGGGGGCACCGAGCATCCCATAGGGGGTGGGGGATATATGTATACATACAGGCATACTGCTCTATTCATTACGAGACAAGCTGGGTAATATCAGCAATTTCTGGGTGTGTTGTAAAAAACCATGTGTGGTGTACACCACTCCTGGGAGGTGGAGCGGTCCGTGCTATCGGCTCTCTAAACAAAGCGGTATTTGGATCTGACCTTATAATTAAATGTAGCAGCTTGAACGCAACTTTGCCACCGTTTAACTACATTTTTAAAACACAAAATACATTTTCGATGGCTTTGAAAAGACGGTTCCTCTATTATTTATACTTCAGTTCAGTACACAATATATTTCCAACTTATACGACCACATGAGGATCATGCGCATGCGACAGGTTTGCTGCACATTTTGATTCTGCGCCTCCGTGCCTCGCCCTCGCCTCATCACGAGATAGTCATCGCCATTAGCATCATCGGAATGTCGTTGTTGGGACGGTTGCAACATGTTTCAATTGTCTCAGGCTTTCAGCGTTCGCTCGTCAATTACAGAACAAAGGAGGATATGATTTTGCGTCGTAAGAGATAAGGTGTGTGATAGAAGTGTCGTGTGTCATCAAGCTTCACTTATATTCATACCATGACTTGTGCTGTAGGGTTTTGTATGTTTCGAGCGGCGGCAGCAGTTTTGCGTCCCGTCAGGTAAGTGTACAAGTATCAGTTCGTGGCTGCTGTTGATTGTGAACCAAATTTGTTGTTTCTATGACCATTCTACTCGGTTTTACTCACTTGTGTTTGAACATTACTAATTTGCGATTGAACGCCCTATTCAGACACATTTCTCTCCAGCGCTTCAGAGACATCGCTTTCGCCGAAATTCAGTGAATTTTTAAGTCCACCGTTATCGTGGGTCACCGGAAGAACTCAGACCGCAACCTGTCATTGACTGTCTATTGTGCGACGCGACACTGTATGGCATAAAGCATGCGTACGTGTGGAATACTTCGCTACTGTGTGCGCGGGATGTTTTGTATGATTGTGACGACACTGGATACCACTTTCAAGGTATGCATTTTCGGAATAAAATAGATACATATATAGTTTTGTTGTAGTACTTCATTTCGTGTATTTTATGCGTGTTGCGGTTGAGTGAACAATAGAACGGAGAAATTCAACAGATTCAACAATTCACTCACCGAAAGTCCACAAAAAGTCTTCACATCACACGAGGATGGCGTTTTCAGTAAATCATGTATCTTCCTCGATTAAGAATATACCGAGTGCCTCACGTAACGGTCGCAAAGACTTTTAAAAAACGAAGGTAGTTTCGTGGCTGACGCCGACTCATTGATAGCTGAGTCACAACAAAGTCAACAGAGAAATTGAGATCACATATAACAAGACATACACATGAAGGTCACACGAAATTTGTGTAAAGTATATTGAGAGTCTACAGAAAGACCTGTTACCTTCCTGTGAATAATTGTCAACAAGACTTAAAGTTCCATAAGTCAACAAAATCAATATGTTAGGTAAACACAAGGGTAATAGAAAGTCTACTGAATGTCTGTGCTCTCTATTGACTAAGTTCTGTAGAATGGGAACAAAAGGTCAACAGCCATTTTTGTAAGGGATAGACTGTGCTGACACGTGAGTCGCCACAGTGTGTTACTAAGTTGCGGAATTTCAAGTCGAGGAATTCATTCAGGTCATTTTGAGCTTTATTGCAAGAACCTTTTCTTTTCCCTCGTCAGCCTGCAAGAGAGAGAATAAAAACATAGGTTGCTGAGCACTAAAAAAAACAACTCTTTGCACTTGATATTGTTAGGAAGCTGCAGAAACAAATTGTGAAACATGCTATTTGCGTTCCCATGATGCCGCTGACGACAAGATGGGATCTTTTCAAATGTGTCATAAAGGCTGTTTTCTGACGAGTGGAACATCCAGTTAACAGGGAGGTTGCTCTCTTTCCACCAATTCGAGAGGTGGTGGGAATCTGCCAAAATCACCAACCGAGGTCAACACTGCTTGATAGGAGCCCATCACGGTATGGATACCTATCGAGGTGACCCAGCGTTCTCTTTGGCCAATCGCTGCCGAGTACGCTACCTAGATACAGAAGGCTGCCTCCTCTCCCTCCTTCGCTACGTGGACGTCAGAATTCGTCTGCTACTGCGATTCGTCCTTCTGCAAATTCAAGAACACGCAAATGATTGTAGAACCTGTAGACTTGAATCTGGGGACCCAAAGTGCAACGCGCTTTCCAGAAAATCCGTCTTGAGAAATATATTGAACCGTTTTGCGCATTATCTTAAAGTTTTCCCATTTAGTACGCGGGGACGTTGAATCACTACTCGCAGACGATGCTTGTGGTTCGACTACGACCGCCGAAAGCACGTTCGTGATTGGCTACGGCAGTTGAAAACACGATCCCCATTGGCTGACTCTTAGTTGTTACGTCACGTCGACGGGTAAGCAGGCTTTCTGTATCTAGGTGCTGTTGGTTTTCTCTCACTCTCGACGACCCCCCACACACGGGCTACCTAGCACCTTGCGCAGTTGCTGGGGCAAACTATAAATACCACGATTCATGTTTGTCGTGGCCTATCTGTCCCTCCTTCCAATAATGCAAACTTGCTATCCAATCCGTTTCAGTTTCGTGTAGGTAATGCATTTCTACTACCAGGAAATGGTAAGATATTCTAGCTTCGTTAATTCACACGAATAAGCCAAAATACAGCAAACACTTGAAACATTCTTCCATTCTGCTCCCGACCTGATGCGCGAGAATGGGTTTCTGCAAAATTTTAAATACTTTCCGACGTTTTGCTTCGTACATAACGTCTTTCCATCACATTTTTTAATTGTCACTACGGTTCCTGGTACAGGTAGCTTCGGAAACATTCGATGTTGATGTTGTCGAAAAAAATAATAGGGAGAGATTGAATTCGTCAGACGACAAATTCGGCTCCTCCCATAAAGGAAACATTCGAATGTTTTGAAGGCAGCGCGCTTTCGCCGAAAATTCAAACATGCAATTCTACAGGGTGTTTGCTCTAACGTGTCCAGAAATTTTATTTAAAGCGAGCGATAAAAGAGAAACGAGCGCCACTTTTCAGCTACTTGACTAAGAAACAGGTGCTACTAGTGAAGCAGTACCTGTTTCACACAGGTAACAGAAAAGTACCACTCGCTTTTCTTTTATCGCTCGCTTTAAATATATTTTCTGGACACGTTAGAGCAAACACCCTGCATATTCGACTCGGAATTCGCATCAAAGATCTTCATGTGAAGCAGCACTCGCTTTGTTCCCTCTCGATGCGTTTTTGTGTTTACGAATGCAGGTTTCGGAATATTCGAATGCTTTGAAGGGACATAGATTTGACTGGAAATTTAACACGAGGAAGCAGCGCAAGAACGGGACAAGATGCAGACAACCGAAGCGCTTACTAGCAACTGAAGTCTATTGTCAGGAAGAGAAGAAGCGAAGAAAAGAGAAAAAAAACTGAAAAGGTTTCGAACACACGTACGTGATTCGCGGTTTTGATTCCAGCTGTACTTGGATTTTCTGCCTTGGCAGGATAATATCATTAAAGACTGTTCCTCCATTAATATGTGGTTGATTACATATTAATTGGCCCCGCTCTTCTCGAGCTAACGCATCGTCGTTCCCGTTGAACACGACCTGTGATGCTTCGCCGCGTGTGCCGCGCCTCAACCTGTAAAACCATGTACGCCATCCACGCAGTCCTCCTTCAGGAAGTCGTAGTTCTCTTCTGTTTTATCGCAGCTCCGCGTCTGACGGGGGGAGTGATGTGGCGGACCGTGGACAACGACGAAGATGGACACGCGCCTGGAGCACCCGCTCCTCAGTTCTACCGGCGCCGTCCTAGCGTGAGGGCCCGAACATCTGCCCGTTGGGACATTCCATCACCGCCGGTCAGGACTCATGTAGAGGGACACCATCTCCCCTACAAGACCCTCCCCGTTGACCCGTCGGAACAATCCGCCTAGTTTATTGGGCGTTCTGAATTCCGCACGGACACCAACAGACGCAGCAGCCTTTGTTGTGAGAGGCCTTGTGGACCTGCGGCATAGCTGCAACATTTGACCGCAAGTTCATCCGGAAGGGCCCCATTATCCCGCTTTCACTCTCCTCTCAAGAGGACCTCTGCGAGGCCGTTGATCAACTGGGTGGAGAACCCCGCAGCCTCAAGTGTCCGAACCTGTGACAGAAGGCTGGACTGCACTTTGTGAGTGCACGACTGCTCGAGAGCATTGCCTATGGCTGTCGTGGCTATGCCACGCTTGACCAACTTCGAGTGCGCCGACGAAAAAGGCAGAAGGCTCTTTCCTCGAGCGCGGGGCATATGCCCAGCACAGATGATGAGGTTCCACTTTTTCTACGTGTTCACACCAGTTTTCTTTGCCAACCGTAATATGTGACATAATCCACCGAGAGAAATTCAGGGACTGCGAAAAAAGTGTTGCGTACCAGGTTCCCAGGTCGAGTGGTGCTGTGTACGTCGGCCAAGCGGGCCGTTGTGTGAACCGACGCCTTAGTTGGCACATCCGCTCCCTTCTGCACCTGGACCTCAGCTTTCCGCCGCGATACGATCCAAGAACGTCTGCAGACCGCTCTAGACACTATTGTATCCTACCTCGCCGACCGCGGGCTCTCGATCTCACCAAACAAAACGGTAGCCATGGCTTTTACGCGCCGCTCTTTTAGCAAGTACCCTTTACATGTTGGGGGTCTACCGCTGAAGTTTGTCTCGCATTATAAATACTTGGGCATCATCATAGACAGAGGGTTGACATGGTCGAAACACCTCAAGTCAATTTTGACCAAAACCAACAACTATACCAACGTTCTACGACGCGTCGCTGGAGCATCCTGGGGGTCGACGTGTGCTGACCTGCGTCAGCTACACTGCTCCCTCATAATAGCAACCCTAAGGTACAGCTTGCCGGCCCTACACGGCCTCAGTAGAAATGGAGAGATGGAACTTCTACGGATCCAAGCACATAGTCTCCGAGTATGCCTACGAGTTCCTAGGACCACTGAGACATACTCCGTCTTAGCTGAGGCGAAGGAACCACCGGCGCATGTCCTGCGAGACAGAGAGACACTCCGTACCTACACGCGATTTCTCACCCGACACCAATCACATTACCTCCAGTCTATCGAGTCGAACTGCCCCTCGTCAACGTTTGGAGCTGCAGTCTCCCGTCTAAAAAGCTGCGTACCATCGTCCACTGCACATTTCTCATATGCTCCACCTATGTGGACCATTTGTACCCCTACAGTCCACTCGGACATCCCTGGCCTAGCAAAGAAGAGTAACGTGCCCCCTATCACCGCGCGCCAACTTGCGCTTGAACATTTAGCGTCCGCGCACCAGCAACGAAGGGAAGTGTACACTGACGGATCTGTGGTACCAGGCAGTTCAACGGCCGCATTCTACGTGCCGAGTTGTAACATCCAGCAAGGACTTAAGCTTCCTCATGAAACATCTTCCACAGAGGCAGAGCTCTACGCCATCTACGCAGCATTGTCATACATATCGCGTTCATCAGCGGACAATTGAACCATTCTCACTGACAGCAGGTCAGCATTACAGATGATAGCCTCATACTGTGCAAATACGATTAACGACATCTGCACAAGGATCGCAAAGCGTTACAATGAATTACTCGCCTCAGGCCACAGTGTCTGGTTCCAGTGGGTGCCAGGCCATATTGGCCTGCACGAGAACGCTGCGCGCCGCGCTCATGAGGAAGGTGAGCTAATTGCATCAGTACCGATGTCGTCGTCCGCCAGCAGAATTCAGGTGAGGCGGCTCTGCGCCCGCAATACACTACACTTCATAGAAAATGCTGTGCCTGAAAACACACTCCATCGACCCGAAGATGGAATACACGACCATCCTGCGGCTCACCCGAAGGGACGAGACTATCGTACACCGTTTACGGTTAAACGTAGCCCGAACACCGTCATTGTTATACAAGATGGGCCAACTGAACTCCTCAGCATGCGCAACGTGCAGGGTGGAAGCAGACACAACGCATCTACTACTGCACTGCAGACGTTACGACACTGCACGCGACACCCTCAAAGGACGCCTGACTGCTCTGGGACACACACACATAGACCTTCCTGTATTACTTGGCCCTGTCCGACACTCCCGTCAGTGGTGCGTCACTCGAGCTTTCCTCGACTTTCTCCACACGACAGGCCTCATGAACAAATTATGAGTTGACCTTTCATGTCACCTACACATCACGGCACCCTCGTCATCTTACATTTGTTTTTACTTCATCTTTGTGATACATTTTGATTTAGGAATAGCAAGCCGACCTTCGGTCAGGCTGACCTTTCCGAAATAAACGTATATCCCCCCCCCGCTCCCTTCAGTGCGCGCCTCTTCTCCATTTAAAGCCACATGTCACAGACTGCGGCTGCTGTGTTCAGTCTCACAACACGTCTACATCTTGGGTTACCACAGATCACAACGGGAACGCGAGATCCTACAGGCCTCCCTCATTTCTAAAGGAGGGACCAGCCATGCCTCGATCGCTCTTTCGAATGATGAACTAGAGTTTCTAGGCCATCCTTCCGGTTGGCGCGCTAATCCCCCACCTTATGGGGTATCCCGGAAGTCGCCTAACCTTGTACCAGTACCTTCTCTCTTGAAATAAACTTAGTTGTTAGTATGAGCTCCTCCTGTGCTGTTCGTGTGCGCTCGCTTATCGCCATGTCAAATAATCTTATCTGTACGCTGGTATATATAAATTCTGTAATGTTATTGACATAGATAAGAAAGCAAGGGCCCTAATACGAAACCCTGTGGCACCCCTGATAACTAGAGAGCGGATTTTTAAGCACTAACAGAGGGCGCTCTTGACCGCATAGCACGCAGTATGCCAGTCATAATCGCGGATGATATCGCTCCGTTTCCCGATAAGCTGAGAAAAGGGCCGGACACCGTTTTATGTATCAACGTTCCTTCCAATCGGAAGGTAACACCATACGATTCTGAAGGTTGGTTGGCCTAGAATGATTTACGCGACGAAAGGCGTTATCTGTTAGTACCTAAAAATCTGCTTTCTACTGATAACACACTCAATAGACCTCTAACCGGGAAACGTCACCATGACTCATGACGTTGATAGACAGACTGAAAACGAAACAAATTTTTCACGAATGGGCACTTGTTCGCAGCTTCCTATTGAAAGAAAAATAGGACCAAATGTCGCATCCCTTTCAGGGACTACCGTACTCCCCTCATGACCATGGCCTTCGGGTGCGACCTTGTTCACCCCTAGTTTCGAGCGTAGTTCAATTCTACCAAATTGGCGGCGCTGTCCAACACTATGACGTCATTTGTTTACAAACTGGGAGATGTCTATTCACCAGTTTTTGCGTTAGATATGTTTAAGAGTCTTAGTGCATCGTACGCTATCGCCTTTGCGTACGTAAGGGATAGCGTTGTGATGCGTAGCGTCTGCGCAATGCGCAAAGCTCTCTTTTATGTGTTGCGCGTGCGCAGAACCAACAACGCTATCGCTTACGTGCAGGAGATAACGTACGATTCACTAAAACTCAATATGAACGTATTGACAGCGGTTTCTCAAGTAGGCAGACATCCAGTTCGTAATCTTGTTGGATAACACAACTCTTTTAAGTCTATGAATAAGTTGTGAGTGAGTGACGGAATCAAATACATTTGCCAGGTCTAAGAAAGTTGCATCTATTTGTCCTTTCTGATCGACCGCAGCAGCGAAGTCATGGTTTGTGACAACAAGTTGCGTGACACTAGAAAGCTTTTGACGAAAACCATGTTGAAAGCTACTAAGCAGGCCCGTAGTATTCAAGATGGAAATTATGTGTTTCTATAAAATATTGCTGAAGAATATGTTTGTATAGAATATGTGCTAAAGGAGCATGGATAGGCTGGAGATGAAATATATCGGGAGAACTATTGGCGGTCACTAGGGGTGGGGATCCTCGTTTCTCTTACTTACAGTAAAAACTGTCATATCGGAATGAAAATACGACTTACTTGGAACACGTATGTCGCTTTCGTCAGGCGTTATCAGGCAACACCAACTCTGAAGAGCCTCTTATGCGTGCAATGCAATGTGGGAATACTGCTCGGGAATATCTCCACGACATCGTTCGTTCAGTGAACACCAGGGGGCGACTCCGAAACTTCTCGGCGCCATACAAGCCCTGTGACACACATTCGCAACAGAGCCGTAGCGACCAGGGCCGAGAGGGGCAGCTCGCCAGAGAAGGCGCCGAACGGCAGGTCGGTTGGACAGGATAAAGCGGGAACGAAGAAGATTTCAATCTACGATCCCTGCAGTCCAAATAAGCGTTTTCATTTCTTTGTTTACAGGGCTGTTGACGGCAGTGGGAGAGGGAGGGCGCTTCAAGTTTACCCTGCCCTTTGCGCAAACTTGCCTCGCTGTGGCTCTGATTCGCACAAAAACTGCGAGTGTAGCGCATAGTACAGGAGCGCAAGAGAGCTTTCAATTCGAAGGGTTAGAAAACCTCCTCCCCCCGGATGCCAGTCTACAACGTCATGTGCCTCTTTTTTCTTTTTGCAGTCGCATTTCGCTCCACCCTTCCCGTGTCTCGACTGGTCGCTCTCGCTAGCAGGTGATTCTCGATGGCGCAGGGAGTGTCCTCTGCAAGCTGGTGTCACGAAAGGCGAGGAGCCACTCTCTTGCAAACCAATTTTCTCAGTAAGTTCGCACTCTCCGAGGGAAATATTTTGCGTGACGGTTCCTGAAGGTAGTATTCACGTGTGATGCAGTAAAAAAATATACCTTCCAAGTCCCTTCCATGCTCCCTTAAGAGGGTACCAAGATAGAAGAGCCAGATACATTTTCGAAGCAGTTCAGATTCACGATAGAGGTGATAATTGTGTCACTGCGCCCTCGGTTGACCTCCTTGCCCGAGAGATATGCTATGTTAATCACTAAACCCTTTCTGGTGGTTTTCCTCTATTCTTCGCTTCTGCTCTTCCTGCCAATAAACTTCTAGTCAGTAAAAAAAGTAGTCAGCGCTTCGTTTGTCTGCATCATGTCCCGTTCTTGCGCTGTTTTCTCGTGTTACTATTTTACTGCACGGGGTAAGTACACGTTATGGGGAAGCCGATATAAGGGATCGCGACATCGTTAAAGGGAGAGACGGGACGTTTACCAGGAGACGACTGCTGCGGGCGGCTGCTGTATTTCTACTGTTTTGAGCTGATAAGCCGTTTGGTTGGAAAGGTATGAAATAAACCCTCGCTTTGTTATTGAGTTGGCACGACCCCGAGAGTGGGAATGGTTCCTACCAATTGGCGCCCAACGTTTCTAAAGATATGCTCGTACGTTCGGTGGCGGAGGGCTAGAGTGAGCTTTGTTTTGTAGGTAATTTTATTCTTTTGCGGATGGTTTAAACAGCGCCGCGCTGTTGTTCCGATGCTAGTTGGCTTCCCTATCTTGGTGATAGGATAGCCGGAAACCCACGGTATTTTTTTTTCCTTATCACCCGAGTCTCATGACTCCCGCACCACCGGAACGGGCCGGTAACGTCCCGTTTCTTGAACTTGATCGTACGCCCGGCTGCGTGTGGAACCCAGTGGGTTGCTTAAAGTAACTTTTTTGTTGTTGTTGTTAACGGGAGAAGCGGATTACGTTCCCTCCGTTCAAAATTGTCAGGTAAGGGATTAGTATCGAGGGTTTCTTTCGTTTATTCCAGTATCGTGGCTCCTCAGGATGTTTATTTTGAGTTTTGCAGTTCTTTTACTAGCTGTCCAGGGCCTGCCTGGCGCCCAGCATGCACTTCACGGCTATGGGTATGAGTCCCGCGCCAAGGGGAGATGCCTCACCGACCGGTCACTTCGGTCGGCCTCTTAGACGGTGACCCGTTCTCGCAGCCTGTCAAGTCGATGGGGTTATGGTGTCTGCAGCGCCTTCCCACAGGACGTCTATGTTACGGTGCCGCCAGGGCCGTAATTTGACGCTGCATTTAACGGTAGAGCAACGTGCAACAGAGCTGTGCAGGCTAAGCACGCAGCGCTTCGATGCTAGGCTGGTTTAGCCGCCGCAAGCACAGCCGCGCGTACCGTTAGTGCTGACTTGCCGACAGAGTTGCTTTGACGCTGGAAATTTAAATATGAAATTCTATGTTTCACTCGGAAGCACTCTGTTTTCGTGGAACTCCATTTTAGATTCGGAATTTGCATAAAATACGCAATTATTCGGTTCCGTACTCGAAAAACACGAACATACGCACTGCCCTATCGTCTTAGGACCAGTGACAGCCGATTCGCGGATTAATTTTAAAATTGCGGAAAATGCTTCACAGCTGCACCACGGGTGCTTTTCATTGGTTAACTATTCAAATTAGGGTCTTCACAGGAGGGCAACGTACGGCGACGTCTTGGCCCACTACCATGGCGGATCCAGGGGGTGGTTGCGTGATTTCCCCCAAATCATCAGCTTATAAACATTAGTTTCCCCTACTCCCCTCCCCTGCTACGCGATTCGACAAACAAACCCCCCCCCCCCACACCTAAAATGAAGGTCTGGATCCGAACCCTGCCCACTTCATTGAAGGTCACTCGCAGGGAACAGCACACACACACACATACATTGAATGGTGATGGGGTTGGCGATTCACCGCCGCTGAGGCGGTACACTGCCGTATTTCGCGATGGGAGAGGATGAAGGGATGATGATGGGGGCTTTCAAAGAGCCGTCGCCAGACCAGTGGAGCGCACGTACTCCACCAAAAGACGAAGGCCCTGCGTCTGGTGGGCAGCGTTCGCCCACGGACCGAGGATCTTCTCTAGGTTGAACGGCCGCTTGTCAATGCGTTGCATAGAGACTTGCATTAGTGCACGCTCATGGTGGTATTGCCCACAAGCCAGGATGACGTGGCTGAGGTCGCCGTATACTCCACAAGTGGGCCAGAGGGAAGACGAGGTGGAGCCGAGACGGTGTTGAAAGGCAGGTGTAAAGGCAACGTTGAGCCTCATGCGGTGGAAGAGAGCAGTTAAGGGGCGCGGTAGTCGCGGAGGAAGTGCAAGAGAAAGCGTGGGGTCTACATCAGAGAGAAGGGAGTGAGCTATGTCGTGTTGCCACTGAGCCTGTATCTTGGGACTGGTGAGTGTCGAGAGGAGGTGTCTTTGGCCGCCCGATGACATCATTATCGGGGGAAAAGCAGCGTGCTGATGGGCGCTCAATGCGGCTCTGTCTGTTTCTTCGTTGCCGCTGATGACACTGGAGCGCGGTCTTGAGTGGAACAGCATGAACAACGCACGGAAGCTAGGAAAACTAGCATTCTTAAAAGAGTGCGGTCACAATCGGCGCAAAAGAAAACCTATTCCAGATGTTGCAACTAATCTCGTCATTTTTTTTAGTCAATTCGAGAACACCATTGACACGTTGCAATGCTTACCATGTGCAGAAGGTTACTCACTCAGCTCATCTGGATTTCCTGCGTAGAATGTAGCCATAAGTTAGTATTGGTCTTCATGGTAGGAAGTGTATGGACAATGCACACAGAGAATTATTCAGAGAAGAATGTGGATCAAGAAACGTTAGTTGCAACATAGGTGCGTGGACGAAACATTGTATGTGGGTAAGTAGAGCTTTTTTCGGGTACACTCCTTTCAGCCACTGTAATTCCGTTTCAGTGTGGCAAGAACCTATGCACTACAAAGGAACGAACCCGAAACGATTGTGCACGTCACAGGGTTTTACCCTTGTAGCAGCAAGCTATGAGAACAGCGTTCAGTGTCCCATGGTCACTCTGTCACCTGAGGCATAAGTAGCCAGACACGCACATTATCTAAGCTATTGCTAAGCTAAATTCCTTTTAACTTCTGGCACCTGTGTCATTTAAATGTTGTATAACATCCCCTATACCTTCAGGGTCAGCTGCCAGTTTCGTGACGTTCTGAAAGGGATGCCCATTCTCTATTATATTAAAATTAAATTAAGATTAAGGTGATTAAAAGAGTCACTAAGTGAAGGGGGATAATATCGCCCGCGACTGTTGATGTTGGCCTGTCCCTGGGCCGTGCACTTAAAGGAGTACAGAGGGCCATCAAAAAAAAAAAAAAAACGATTAAGACGTCTGATGAAAGTGTGTGTGTCATTTTACCGAACAGCGCGAAAGGTTTTGATGTGTGCAATTTGTTTCCCAAAACAAAACTCACATAAACATGGCTCCGCGCGGTCACCCTTAATTCGTCACTCCAGGAATAACGAGTATGAGAAAGGTATGATGTCACGTCACTGATGACGTTATAAGGAGAACTCGTTCTAGTTCGCCGGTCAGTGGGGGTCAGCGCCTTGTCCCTTTGCCGCCGTAAACTAGTTTCGCCAGTTCTCCTGGAGAATTGGGGATAGAAGGTGCGGCCGAAGCCAGGAGAAAGGCTTTTTCAGAACCCCGAACAGCCAAGTAGCAGACGACAGCGGAGTAGCAGACAACATTTCTCTAGACCAATCAGCGAGCATTCTCCTTATAGCGTCAGCGCGAGGTTCCAAGCAGATCACAGGCTGGTACTGCACTTCACCACCGTTGCGCACGGTCGCTTTTTGCGGCGTATTTTAAATTCAATTTCTGCGATAATTATGACTCTGTGGTGTGAATTCCTTCGCATGGTGCATCTTACTGGCCTACTGAACAGTTTTATAGGAAGAAAACAGGGTGTTAAAAATGACTTCTGTGCTACTTTAAGGGACGTCTCCATTACAAAGAGCTTAGCTTGGTCAACTACGGTAGCAGACGGGGTCTAGGACGCCGGGCCGGGCCGGGCCGCATAAAAATATGAAGGTCCGGGCCCGGAAAAGTCGGCCCGTGCAGGGCTCTAATCTGGCGTAATGGTTAACGCGATCTCGAATGATGATGACGATGCGCTAACGCCACTCGAACAAAGAAGAGCTTTCAGAAGCGGTCGAAGGGAAGACCGGAGTTTAGCTCAGGCATGGGAGCAGGCGGCGGCTGGCTCTCACGGCATGAAATGCATGGAGGACATGCTACACCACGACGACAAAGTTGCCGGGAAAAAGGTAAGGCAGTTGGTACTGCCGAACAGTAAATGGCGAGATACTGCAGCTCGCACACGACAGCGCTTGTGGAGGACACCCGAGGTTGGGGAAAACGCTGTCGCGAATTAAAGCTAGTTTTTACTGGCCGGGTATTGAGGGCGATGGGCGCGAACACTGTCGCACGCGCATTGGGTGCCAGGTTAATTTTGACCGGGAGAGTACTCCTAAATGTGCTATTTTTGTTTCTGGCAAGAAACGTCACGTTGATTTTGCGAATTTTGGAGTTCAATTCCAGAAAGTAATTTTCTCCGAATTGGAAAGTAATAAAATTATTGTAGTACGTGGGCAAAAGCTACCTACAGATGAATGTTGTTGATTACATATTTTATCGTAGGATGCTTTTCTCGCGAACATTTCTTGGCATGGTTACTGCAACACCCAGGGGGCTCAATCGCTTCATCGTCGTTACGGTCGTTACAAGCTAACGAGAGGCGGGAAATTCAAAAAGGCGGGCGGGAAGTTTAAAAAGGTGGGCACGTGATGAAACACGTGCACGGCGCTCTTCGCGCGATACGTGAAGGCCGTGGTACACGTCACGCGCAATTTGTCACGTGCCCACCTTTTTTAATTTCCCGCCACTCGTTAGCTTGTAACGACCGTAACGACGATGAAGCGATTAATCCCCCTGTACGGGTACTCGTAGCTTATCACGGTGTGTTTTCCTATCGCTTGTGTGGTGCCCTTTTCACTACACCACTCTCCCCCCAAAAAGGAAACGAAACAAAGCGGGGGTATCGTCAAGCGACGATGACATTTACCTTCGCATGCAATGATACACTCATCCTTCGTCTCGAAGTTGTTCCCGTTTCCTTGACAACCGCCGTAGATGAATTTCTTGCAGCTTTTCGTTTCGGGGTCGAAGTAAAACATCTGGAAGTATCCCTTGCAGGGTCCTTTATCCGGGCTTAGATGACAAATGTCAATTGTGCTTTTTCCTGTGTGGAAGAACGCACACACCGTCACGGATAATGATACGAATGTGGAAATGGTGTCTGCTGTTTTATCCTGTTTTTGCTGATTACACACATTATGAACTCATTTCATTTTATTTATGTTATGCGTCCATAAACGGCCCTAGAGGCTTCATAATGGTGCAAAGAAAGACAATAAAACATATTCACATTCGCAACAACATAAACTTAATTAGCAAAAACTGGTGAAGAGCATTTTTTAACATTTGAGATAAAGCGATCAATATCACAAGCAACGTGTACTTTATTAAATAAACGTTGCAACCGTATTATTGGATTCAGTAAATTCACTTCAAGCACTTCGACAATCTGATAATGTCCAGTTATCTAGCGGGATAGCTCGGGTCACACATTCACAATCAAGAATACCATGCGCACACTTGTAGAGGAAGACACACGAGTTTTTCGTCCAAAGTCCAACGCCCTCATATCACAGCGATTTAGAATTCTGAAGTATTTATATAGAAACGTCTTCGGAAATACCTATCGTAATAGATTCGTACGAATATACGGTGTACATCCTTGATTTTAGATGCTAGAACTCGACCCATTCTGTTCAACACTATGGAGCATTATTCGAGCCTCGGGATAACGAGAGAACGGAACAATCTTATAAAACAATGGGGATCACTGAACCCACCAGTGATCCTTGCGATCAGGCCCAAAACAGAGAAAGAATTGACAATGTGATTAATATGTTCCGCAAAGTTTAGTTGCGCAAATGTGGAAAGGCTGACTGCTGTTTATCCTGACTTTGGGCAGATTATGTACTCTTACAGGCATTATGTAAACTGATGAGGCCGGTGACGGAATATTGTAGCAGTTTTTCTACGATGTAAGCATGAGAAAGGATCATGCGTCCACTTTGCGAACCGCAAGGAATGTCCGACAGTGTGTGTGACACAAGCGAACGTAGTGATTCTCAGCAAGAAGGTCGCGAATCTCTTGGACATCGAACGTCTTGAGAGTCCATTTGTTCCACTAACACCTGCCTGCGCCACATTGTATTTCCGCAACAACTCAATATGACGCGGATGTGCAATCAATGTCAATATGATATTAGAGACAGGATGACGTAAATATTGAAACGTGGCTGTCGCCGAGAAAGCGACGGGGATCGAAGCACTCGCCGCTGATTTGCGTGTCGAGTGCGCTAACCACTACGCTACGCTGACACGGCTTGTTGACGACTTCCCAAGGGGCCTCATTCAACGAACGGGACTCTTCGCAGTATCTCCTACATGACGAACAAGAAAATCGAGAGACCAGGCAAGACAACAGAAATACTTTCTCAGACGCCTTTTCTTGTTGGTCATGTACCAGCTTACGAGTGTTTTGAATTGAATTTGAATTGAATTTTATTTCACACATGGTGTGAGAAACTATGGGGAAAAAAAACAAGTGGTTTTTCGCAATGTTTTTCAGCTTTACCATTCTAGTAGGGAAGGCATTTCGGAATGGAATGGGGTAATTCGACATGCCCTTTCAGTTTCAAAGAACAAAAAAGAAACGTGAGGCTGAGTTTGCCCTAATTTCGGAGTTCAATTCAGAAAATTCAATTTCTCCCGGCTTCAAATGGAAAAAAATGCTCAACAAAAGCTCCCCGAGCTCAAACGAGTACACTTTTTAATGTGACGTTTTGATACGTTAGGTGATGCACACGCTATCTTCCATTTTCTTCGTGCGCAAATGAGCCACTTTCAATTATTACTCTTGGTTTTACGCATTTATGCGCTTCAGCTACTTCCTTTCTTTTAACTTCTCTCAATTTGAAGAACCAGAAAGGTGCAGAGCGGTTCTAGAAATAAACAGTGAAAGATGAAAGTCACTGAAAAGGTTAGCCAGCTGTAGGGATCGAACCCACATCTTCTGGATTACCGGTCCAGGGCTCTACCGCTATCCCTACAGCTGGCTAACCTTTTCAGTGACTTTCATCTTTCATCTTTGATTTCTTAGGCAATTTGAGGCTTTGTTTGTATCTGTCCCTTCTATGTTGTTCCAGCCTCAGAACATCAGTTTCTCTCTTGTTCAACAGGTGCCGCTTGCGTCGATTTCCGTCGTATGAATGTGTGTATGAGTGAGCAAAAAATGTACGAGTGAAAGGAGGGTGAGTGAGAATGAGTGGCTGGTTTGTCGTTCCTTCAGATGACGCACCCCGAAAGTCGCTGGAGAGGCGTGTTAGCTTAGCTCAATTGGTAGAGCCCTGGACCGGTAGAAGATGTGGGTTCGATCCCTACAGCTGGCTAACCTTTTCAGTGACTTTTGATCTTTCATCGTTGATTTCTTAGGCAATTTGAGGCTTTGTTTGTATTAGAGTCACTAAATAAGCTACACGTAGCTTATTTAGTGACTCTAGTTTGTATCTGTCCCTTCTATGTTGTTCCAGCCTCAGAACATCAGTTTCTCTCTCTTTCTCTCTAGAAATAAACAGCCGTTTCCGTACTTCCTACAACAGTGGTTCCCAAACTGGGGGTCGCGACAAGTTCGGATGGGGATCGGCACACAAAGTAACGAATTGACATAACTGTCGTAAGATGAGGCCTTACTTCCGCAAGTAGCGTCGCACATCTCGAACGTCTCGAAGTTGTTTTCGTTTCCTTGGCAACCACTGTAGACGAATGACTCGCAGTTCCTGTCCTGAAGGTCGTAATAGAACCTGATCACGAAGTCGTCGCACATTCCTTGTTCTTTCGGCAGCTCACAGATAACAGGATTCTCTGCAGTACAACATCAGTACAACATGGCTATTCATGACAGGTTACATGCATGTCGGATGGGAGTCGCACTGTCAACAACACCCACATAATAAATAAAACTGTCTCGCTGATCGACGAGACGTGGTTTAAGAGTCCGTCAATCCCAAGCATGCTTTCATGCGAAGAGCCATGGGAAGGAGCCATCATCAACCACAAGGGCAGACACTCGTTGCCGGAGACTTTCTTTGCTCAGAATGATTAGGAAATATGCTAATATTTTCTTGCATAAAATAATCAAATAGATTTGTGTTCAAGTTTACTTATTGTAAATTTATCGTTATTGTATCGTATTTTCACCTTTCATCCACATATTTGTAAAGTATTGAGCGATTACGTGAAGTTTCGACACAAAGAATGCCTGCCTTCACAGCGGGAGGAAAGTGGCTGGGACTTGCAGATACGTATGTCTTGTGGTTCAGCTTTCTAGTTTAGTTGTGAGAGTGAACATATGCTTTAATGTGTCCTTACCATTCAATATGAGATGTGGCATACAGTTGACACGGCAGTGTACACGTGTTAACAAAACAGTTTGATACACTCTGAAAACGAGTGACACGTGAGTGACACCTAAAGTAGGTGTGACAGTTTTGTGTGCGTGAAAGCGAGCATTTAAAAAGTGTCACAGCACAAAGTTAGGCTCTGCAACGATCAAAGGCGCCTTTATGAGTGTCACACGGGGTTACCACATGTCTCACCGTAAATAAAAAGCTCTTCGTTAGCCTTCTGGCGGGACGCTCGTGGCATTTCAATTGCGACACTCGTGGAAACTGCGGTTTTACTTTCTATTTCTTCATCAGCAGGTTTTCCATGCGTGTTTCTACGAGTGCTCGGACGTCGACCTAGTCGCAACACGCCGAGGGATGTGCAGGTGCTTAGCTTACAATGAACACTTGGCATCCTCTGTGCACGACAGACATCATGTACGGCCACCTTCACGTTGAGCATGGGTTCATCGGT
Source organism: Ornithodoros turicata (assembly GCF_037126465.1). Taxonomy (NCBI): domain Eukaryota; kingdom Metazoa; phylum Arthropoda; class Arachnida; order Ixodida; family Argasidae; genus Ornithodoros; species Ornithodoros turicata. The sequence goes on from NW_026999407.1 coordinate 1,059,950, forward strand.
GAGTTTCTAATATAATTTCCGCGTAACCGTGAGCAGCGTTATGATAATTACGCGTCTCGTCGGATAAATGTCAAAGCAAATGGTTTCTGTGCAGGCCAAGTAATTCACTTTGTACGCAATCGCATCCGCAGCATGAACGTGTGAAACATAACTTGATGCTCAACGTGCACTACCTTCCATGTCTAGTAATATAGCTGCACCGATAATAAACCCACGAATACGCAATATGTCGCTATCGCGCCCAATACTTTTGATATGCCACGTCGCACGCATTAAGAACACAGAAAGATGCGTTGGAGGAGTTTCGCTTTCTCGCGGCTTATCCCCGACCAGCGCGGGCGAGTGCTCTATGCCGGTAAAAAAGGAAGGCGAACCGCAAAAAAATTCACACAACGTTCAGACTTCCCTTGCTTTTTCCGTTTCTCTGCTCTGATACTTTTTATTTTTCATCTGCTTTAGTTCGGTGTTTTCATGCAACGTCTATAAATTTACAACGCAGAGGATATGCCATTTGCCAACCAAATACAAACACACTGTCACTCCTTCTGCTGCTGTCGGTAGCTCGGCAATTGTAACGTTGGCCATATTCGTTCTCATTCTGTTTTCAGAAATAATGTCTTCTCACACCTACGCTGCCACATAGGAAGACGTCTGTAATTATTTTCTTAATTATTCTTTCCGAAATCAGATAAGGTTCCCTAATTTATTTAGCTTTGTTTTAGCCGGTCTGCACCCAATGCCCTCTCTACATCACAACAACAAATAAATCGTGACTATGACATGTGATTATATCACATTTTAGCCTATTGTGTATGTTTTCTGTCGTTCGTAGTGCGGATCCGTTGACAGTCATTTGTAACTATTACTTCACACACAATGTGACGTGCATTAACTGGTTGGGTCAAATGTGTATGATCTGATCATGCTGGTCTACACTAGTGTTGCTTTGAGCATCGGTGACCCATCTCAGTGCAGCACAGTCATAGTCAGCCAGTGGCACAGCCATAGTCACACACATGGCACAGTGGCACAGCCATACACAGTGACACACAGTGGCACAGCCATAGTCAGTGCAGCACAGTTGCCATATCGTGACACTTACCAGACCTGTGACACTTGGAGCACGTGAAGCGTGACGTTTGCGAACAGAAATCCTGTACATGAAATATGGCAGTTACAGAAAAAGCGGAGAGATTTGAACCACGCATCTCTCGATTACCGACCTTGACCAATTCGACCACGCTGGCATCCGCTTTCCGACGACTTGTCTGGGAGGTTGTGTCATGTTTGTCCCAGGGTGTCGAACCGTACCCGAACTGTTATTTTTGCCGGAACCGAACCCGAACCGAAATTTTCCTGACACTGTTGAACCTGAACTGGTATGACCGTAAAAAATAATGGCGGTAACCAGTTCGCAACTGAACGGGTCGGACATAAAAGAAGTCAGCATAAGAGTTCAAGTGCCTCTCAACCCCCGAACGACAACACACTGGTCTTCGTATCACGGCTTTCGCAAATTTTCAGCTAACAGTCAAACGAGGGCGTATGGGCCTGTTGCTCTGGGCCAGGTGGCGCGTGTGAGCAGCAACATCAGCGCCCCAAATCATGCAATACTCCCCAGTTTAGCAGACGACGCGGCACTTCCAAGTACACGGTTTCGAGTTGTTCGCGCTTTTCAAGAAGCACCGCTTTTTCTGTTGATTTCCTATAGGTTTTGTAGCTTCCTTGGCACCATACCGTTTGACACACCATGCAAAACCCGCTGATGGAACTGCTTACTATTGGGATCCGCGGCCGTTTGGGCCCGAAATGGCGCTGTGCAAACTTCACTGCAACAGCCCTATAGTAGATTGTAATGTATTTGCATATCTTTTAATAATGTTCGTAGACGGCTAAAATGGCATATTCTAACGCCGTAATACGGGCTGTGGGTGATGAAATTAACACATGATTAGTGGAAGAGACTGTTCTTCTTCTGGGGCATATTATTAGGCATATTCTCCACACTCCTTCCAGCTCTCCATACGTCCATGGCCCGGTGTTCAACTTGTCGTTATCTTACAAAGGGCGTCAAATGCATCACCTCGCACCGTGGTAGTGCTGGTGGTGAAAGCGCTCGCCGTTGTCGGCCTTATTTATGTGGGCAACGTCACCACTCACGCCCTGGGGAATGTGCGTCCTGGGCCGACTTCTAGGGAAACTGTGCCGGCGTATGTCTGAAAGCGTCTGAGGAAAACCCAGAAAAAAGCCCAGACAGCACAGCCGGCACCAGGATTCGAACCCGGGTACCTCCTAGTCTCGATGTGACATGGCCAGCACGCTAATCACTGAACCACGGGAGCTGGTCCTCGCACCGTGGTGGTGGTGGTGGTGGTGGTGATAGAGCTTGCCGTTGTCGGCCTCACGTATGTGGGCAACGTCACGACTCACGCCCTGGGGGAATGTGCGTCCTGGGCCGACTTCTAAGGGAACTGTGCCGACATATGTCCTCGCACCGTCATTCGCCACCAGCTCTTGCGCGAGCCTATCAAAGCGGCTTTGGAGCGCGCCAACTTTAAATATAACGATAACGATCGCTATGTGAGAGTTGAAAATCGTGTGTACCCCGCTCATAGCCACAGTTCGACCTCTTTCTTCACGGAATGTCCATCAACTGTAATAAGTTTCTCCTTTTCTAGAAATAGCCAGTCTTATTGCTGCGGATTACTTGCATTGTCTCTCTTATGGCGGCATATTATCGCATTTTGCAAGAGTTGCTGAGTACTGCATCAAAGGACGCAGAAAGTACGTTCTTGAGCTGTGTCGGCCATTTCCACATTCTTCGATATTGTAAGAAGTCCTGCTGGAGCTATAATGCGAGCGAAATCAGGACAGCTTTCTGATTCCTCAAAGTGAGGTGGTCTGTAGAATGGCACGGGGCAGTTAGTGCTTCAGCTACTGCCTCCGTAAATAGGACAGCGTTCACTGCAATTCGACTTTTAGGACCCTGCAACTGATGCTGTTTACGTGCAGCATATCGTCCATTTCCAGGTTGATTTTACTAAGAGTGTGGTTCACGTGAACGGCGTCATATGAAAGTTTCTTCTTCTTTCTTTTTTTTTTTTTTTATTGCTGCATGCACACAGTAGCCTACCACGTACGTATATTAAGGTAGGTAGGCTTTCCTACTTCTCTGCATCATCGAACTTGGTGACATCGGTGTCGAAGAGTCTGTGGGGTGCATTTCTGCTTTGCAAGTTTTTGTAGAAAGTGTAGCATTTTTAGTAGAATAACCTGACACGCCCAGAATGATATCATTCTCTTTTCTCGTTCGTTTCGTAGTTTTTCTATTTGGGAGAAGAAATTCATTTACCTTGCAGATTGCAAACACGGTGCGGTTTTTCATAGCTTACCATGTCAAAATAAGTTTGCATTCTATTTGTCAATTTATCTAACGAGGCTTCTACAAAATTTGGGATATCTGGGTTTGCTGTTTTTGAGAAGAAACTTTTATTCGGGTAAGGACATGCACGGGACACAACGCGACTTTCTTTCATTCGCAAAGGCGTAAGCCAACCATTAAAGGGACCATGAAAGGATATTTGAAAAACCCACGATCATTTTTAACCTGTTCCCCTTTCCTAAAGCATTGACTCTGTGAAATATGAAGTTGAAAATCGTTCAAATAGCGAAGATATTCTATATTAACCACGGGCGTGAACGGCAGCTGCTACGGCAGCTTCTAAGGCGAACTGGCCGTGACATCATACACAGAGCATGTTGCCGATTCGTGGACGGGCTTTTGCGAGCAAACTGCAAAATTTGCAAACAAGCTTACATACTTCGCCATGAAATATATTTTAATTTGACAAGATTAGGCAAGATTGTATCTAGCCGTTGACACAGAATCCTCCGAAAAATGTATTATAGCCGTTGACTGTCAGCATGGTTACCGGAGCACCAGAGCCGTATATTAAAAGGGAGTCTGGCCATTAATGGTTCATGCCTATACCTGAAGCTCCACCCACTTTTTCCACTTTCAATGAGGTCTTGAAATATGGGCGCTATCAATCAACCTATCCTCACTATTTCTCTCTGTATCCAACATGGGCAGCGCCATTTTGGGTGGCAAGTGGATTGGATGCGATTGAAATGGATACCTCTTGCAATCTGCAAAACTAGTGGATTTTTGGTGCAAATTTGATGAACGCCACCTAGGGAGCGTAAGGCACGTCGGGAACTGTCGTATGCTTCCGTTGTTGTACCGCTGCCGGCAAAACCACCTGCTGGGACACATTCTATCGTCGGTATGGTTTTTAAACAAATCTACATTAATAGTTGGAATATAAAAACAAGAATGTTTATATCCATGAAATCATGCAATTAAATATAAGATTAATTAATTACGTCTTGAAATATAGGGCCCCTATCCAACATGGGCGGCAGCTGGATATGGATGGGATTGAAATCGATATCTCTCGCGATCTGCAAAACTAGTAGATTTTTTTAGCAAATTTGATGAACGCCACCGCAAGGCACGTCGGGAATTGTCGTCTGCTTCGGTTGTTGTACCGCTGGCGGCAGAACCACCTGCTCGTGCACATCCTGTCGTTGTATGATTTTTTAACTTATCTACGTGAATATTTGGAATAGAAAAAGGCAAGAATCTTTATATGCATAAGATTCAGAAATTAAATTCAAAATTGTACAGCACAGTGCCGTTTTTGTTATGATTTCGTTCACTAGGCCTAACACCGGCGGCAGAACGTATTATTTTCAGTTAGACATCGATTGATGAGTATAAGTTGAAACTGATTTCCAGGAAGCGTATATGAGGATGTACGTTTGCAGCGTAAAATCAGAGTAGTCTGTGAAGATTTTTTGTCACGAAATCCCCGCTTCACTGCGTTTGTTTTCGTCGCCATTTTGGGTGGCAATAAGGTGTCATGGCGGCCCCCTTCGTAAAAACAAACCAATCAGATGACCGAAACTGTGATTGACAGGTTGAGCCTCTTTTTGTGACTCCTCCCAATGGCCAGACTGCCTTTCAATATACGACTCTGCGGAGCACGTTTTCCTCTTTGAACTTCTTCTTCGTCAGAACATACCTCCGTCGGTGACATTTTACGAGCTGCTGAGTACCGAACGATCCATAGACGCTGTGTGTGTCGCATAATCTCTTCCTCCATTGCTGACAATTTGCCTTTCGCCGTATTTCGAGTGATTCCGACGGCAGATATACGACGTCGTTGTTGTCCAAACCGAAACCATGCACCCACATGGTCCCGCGGGGTGTGTCTTTCTCGTCGTTGACATTTGGCTGAGAGAATTGGATGGCGATGACGTAAGCCCGCTTCGAAGGCATATATTCAGCGGTCACGCCCCGCTATTTTTGTCTGAAAACTGCGCCCCTGTTGTACAGAATACGGTTAAAAGTGGATGTGTGTACGATAGTGAGGGATCATGAGAACGGTTTCCTGCAGAGTACTCGGAATTCGCGAAAATCATTTCATGGTCCCTTTAAGTAGCCTTATGCTTGTTCCTTAGATATTTATTGTTCACTCATCCTCTGGAATGTTCCTAACATACGAGATACAAACAGGTTTTGCGAAGCGAAATATGAGGATGAAATAAGAAGAGCGATCCACGTGGGCTGGTAGTGGACCCATGCAAAGAGATGGACTCATCAAGATTGCATTCGGGAACTTGACTTATCTTGCTTCCATTGCAAGAACGAACTAGGTTCTTCTTTTCTAGGTCTAACTTTTTCTATGTTGTCACCCCACAATTGAAGTCAGATAAGACCAATGTGACTTCTTTTAAGTATTTTTGTGTTAGTGTATTTTTGTGTTAGACTTGTTGTACTGCTTTTATATTTCCAGGTCCCAAGCTCGAGGCCCCTAAGAAAGCTCTTATGATCTTTTGTTCGAAATAAGAGTGCTAATAAAAAATCACGAAAGTGCAGTGGAAATGACGACGTATAGGGAGTGTGCAACAAACTGGTGGCGCCGCGATGCGGCCTCCGGAGAAAGTACCTTGCGTGATAGCCTCCGGGTAGCCAGCTTTGTTTACATGTGAAGTGCGGGCGTCTTTTTTTGCCACACTGGAACTGTTGCATTGCTAACTGCACAGTAAACTTTTTTACACTTTATTGGTGTAAGTGGCTTGTCCCATGGCGCACACCTTTTTGGTGTTGCCTTTACACTCAAATGATGGGTGTTTTCTAATGCACCCTTTAGTTAAGTGTATTCCTAATAAAACACTGTTAGAATGGGTGTTTAAAAACAAAAACACCCTTAAAATGGGAGTATTCTATTGAAAACACCTTTTATGATGGAATTATTTGCTAGCAAATATTCCCTCGAAAATAGTGTAATAGGAGCTTCCGCGGCAGCATACCGACACCACTGGCCGAGACATACAGTTCGACGTTCTTGCTTCTATGGCAAGCAGCACCGCGTACGCGGTAGACTTCCAGCCGTGGTTCCATCGTAGAACCTAAACCGGAGTGCAATGCGTCGCAGGCATGCCTTGTTAGCTTGTTAACACTGTGGGACCAACGTGAGTGCAGAGGCATAGAGAGACCTGGGGCACCCTCAGTAGCCTATATTGGCGTGTCGGATGTATCATATACTGAAATAAAATTTGTTGGGGCACGTTCGTTACATGTGGTGGGGCAGGAAACGTTTGTAACGGTGGCGGGAATGTGTTTTTGCAATTAACACCCACGCTTGCAACGAGTCAAAGGTATAAGCTAAATTTCTAACATCCCTCCCTGTCAAATACTGTGTTTTTAACTCAGGTTATCGTCTAGAATGTGATTACTTGCTGAGCGGAGCTGTGAAACCAGCATAATTTTTCTCTCACGAAATAAAACACCATTTTTAACACCATACTCCCAATTCAAATGGGTGTAAAAAAGGCGCGTTCGACGGGAAACACCTGTTTCAACACCCCACTTTACACCCTTAATGATCCACATTGGATAAGACGTGGTGTATGTCGATATTACACCTTTAGTAATGCACTTTTTGCAGAATGGCGTAAATGCAGGCTAGCTCTTTTTGCGCTCTTTGTGGAATAGAAAAGGATGTTTTTATAAGAATACACTTTGTTTGAGCAAATAAAGGTGTAAAATGATTTACTGTGTGCGCCAGCACCTACACGAACCCTTCATTGGGGACCAGATGTTTCATTTCTCGTGATTTCTATGCTTCCAATACCACCGAGGGCGCTAGACTCGCAGCGAATAGCGTTTGTGACGCGCGTTAGGCCATTGCATGAGGTGTGCACAACATATTCTATTTCTTTTGTTCTAGTTTCAATGAAACTGAATGAGGACCTGCAAAATGATCAATGATTTACGGTTGCCACTTTCGTGACGGTGAAACGCCGCTGGATACTGATATCATCGTCAAATGCACCGACCAAACGGCAACCTATTTCGAGATAATCATTGAGGTGTTTCATCGCCAGTGCCCAGAGCCGATATTGCTCCCGGTAATCTGGTTGACGAGTCTCACAGTGAGAAAGGAAGTTCTACGTTGTCAAAAAGGTTTAGTTTTAGTATTTACGCACTGACCATTTCACAGCTGTCGTGCCGCAAGCCTACGGCGGTAGCCGAAGTATAAACTCATGTAATTTCTTCGTTGAGGATCTCTTCAGCGTTATTGTATCTGAAGATACTGCAAAAACTGCAGTACAAGTTTAGACAATAAGTTGTGACCTCACCTGTTTATTTGTACGGACAAAAAGGGGCACGATGTAGATTTCAGTGACGAAGCTATGTGTGTGCTAAGAGGACGAAAGAAATACAAGACTCAGTCAAAAACACTATATTACAAATGGCTGGAATCAGAGAAATACACGTATATAGCCTTCGCTAGCAAGCCAGGATTTTGTGAGGCGTCAAATAACCATCCTCTCGACGTATCACTTACAGGTATTTTGACCAGACAGACGTGAGTGAGCGGCTCTTCTCCTCCCGCACTGTTAGACACATTATAAATACGGTGGTTGCTTCTGTGCAGTTTGTCTCCATAAATGTTTGTCTCTCGGTGTTTGCCGCCCCAGAAAGGTTCGAAAATTAGCCCTTCTAATTACGGCAGTCGCCACGCAAGCTACGGTTCCACTTGAGAATGCATAGAACGGGCGGCGTGGTATCACGTCGGATACTTCCACGACCGCCACTGGCGGCGCTGTCGCGACGCAGCAGCGCGCCCCCTTTAGGTGTCGCACGGTCCCTATAGGGCACGTCATGACCACGTCATATAGATCAGGTCACCGGAGCCGACCAATCTGCGGTGAGACGTCGCCACAAGTGGGACAAACAATCCTGCTGCCAGCGTAGTTGACGTTGACCGGCACGAGGCAGTAGCGACGGACAAGTGATGCGATAAATTTCGTAGCAGTGTCACTACACTCAGTGAACTTTTAGGAGAAACAATTACGCTTCAATTAAGCTACACGATTAAGCTTGTCTCCAAGCTTCAGCGAGCTGGGAGAGGATAATTGTTTGTCCCAGTTGCTTCCCCTCACCCAAACTTCCGGAATGACTTCACACTCGCTTATCAGTTTTCTTTCCTCCTTGCCGTAAAACGACCTAGGAAAACTGCACCCACTTTTGCCCCAAAGACACCTAACACCGAACCTTCCCGGCCTTGAAGAAAACCGAGAGACACAGATGACGACACACGTAAGTTCTCAGTGTCTCTCAGTCTTCTTCGTGGATATACACCAGCTAGCCCGCACCCTTTGCCTTGTTTCCCTGCCTTATTTGGCGTTCTCTCAAACCCACCCTTGTGGAAGAAAAGAGAGTGAAGTACATTTGGGATGAAGCGCTTACCCGATTCAGCATCCGAGGCAAGACCACGCGCAGACGACTTGGGCCCATATTTTCTCGAGGTTCCTGCATAGAGTACATTGTAAGGTATTCTCCGAGAACCACGTACTCGTACGAAAACCCTTTAATTTCGCGATACGAATTTTTCGCGCATCGGGCCTACGGCACATATGCGCCGCCACTAAATTTCGCGAAATCTAGATGCTAAAGTTCGTGGCTTGCTCACCTCACTTTGTGATTTAATTTCCTCTTACTATATATTTAATTTAGGCAGCATTTGGCACGCCTGTGCTGTAAAGCTGTACAAATATTGCTGGCACCCAAGGGTGAAAACAGAGATCCTATTATATCACGGTTTCGAAAGTATCGACCTTTGCTTAATATTTTCATATAGCCTTGAAGTTCGCGAACTTTTCAGTTCGCGAGGTTGGCCAACATTATGGGCACGCGAACAATAAGGGTTTCACAGTATTGTACACGGTGCCAATAATACGACGATGCAATATCGGCCACCGTCAGACTTAACCGCAACGCAAGACAACGCAGCGTCGGCCGCGTGGGATTCATACTGGGTCTTGGCAGGTATGCGCTGCTTCAAGACAGCGGCTCGGCGAGGGATCTGGTGCGAGTACTCGTTCGGTTCGTCACAAGGAGTGCTGCGTACGCTCCGGGACCTAGTCTCAAACCTAACGGCCGACATACCGCTGAGCTTCCTGTAGTCCTGCACTCTTCTCGGCACAGTGCCGCGACTTTCCCTTGCTGAGTATCTCCTTCTGCTGGCGGACCCCGTCTTTGTCGCATCTGGTGCGACGATTGGGCCCTCGTTCGTGTAGGGTCCCCCGGTTTGGAAATGGGGGCCGTTCGGAGTGCACACCAGATCATCCACCAGGTCCCAGTCCTCGGACTCTCGTGACGGGCAGCGCGGAATGCGGCGGAAGCGTTCCTCACAATTCTTGTGTCATCACGCTCCGTGGTGATTGCGGTACCCTGGACGGTTGCTACCTTCTACGGCCGCGGCTCATACCGAGGCTCGTGAGCCAACGGTGACGGTCCCATCACAAAAACAGTGTCCCCTGGGCGAAGGCTGTGTGCGTATTGTCTTGAGTTTTTCGTCAGCATAGCTCTTCATCTTTCGTTTCCGTCGTCGGTCGACGGACTCAACTTCTCCTCTGGAGTGTTCTTCTCGTAACTGGGGGAGCTTCACTCGGATCTTCCTGCCGAATAGTAATTCGGATGGTATGACACATGTCGTGGGGTGCGGAGTTGCTCCACAACTTAGAAGATACTCGTTCAGCTCTTCCTTCCAATCGTTCCCTCTAACACACGCAGCCTTGACGGTCTTCTTTACGTTCCGTATGAACCTCTCCACTTCGCCGTTTGCTTGCGGTGTTGTGCGGTGGTGTCGTACACAATTCAGGGGCAGAAATTCAGCAAACTCCTTCCCAAAGAAAGGGGAACCATTTCAGTCTTCAAATCATATCGCATTCTATGCTCAGCGAATATGCGCTCAGTCTATCCACGACGGTTTTCGCGTTTAGAGACGGGAGCGTGGAAACCACTGGATACCGCGAGTATTCGTCCACGACGACTAGCAGGTACTTCTGGCCTCGCGGAGGCCTTGCAAAGTCCGCTGCAAGTGATCGCCACGCTCCGTCTGGGTAGCGGTGTCAACACAAGTGGCGTCTTCTTCTCCTGAACTATTCTTTGGCACGCTTCGGAATGTCTGATTGCTGCCTCTACTTGCTTGTCAACTCCTGGGAACCAAATATTTTCCCTGATGCGCTGTTTTTGTCTTCACGATGCCTTGGGGCCCTTGGTGCGCCAAGTGGATACCCTGGGTTTGTAAAGTTTCTGGAATCACCAGTCGTGTTCCTCTTAGGACAATGTTGTCCTCTGTCACTGTCAGCTCGTCCCGAATCTGGAGGAAGGGCGAGGAAGGGCTTCAGCCTGTTGTCCTTCCAGAGGCTCTCAGGTGACCTTCTCGTAGTGCCTTGAGAAGTAAGCTTATCTGCGGGTCGTCTTTGTATGCTTTCTCCACATCTTGCACCGGTATTGCCTTGGATGTAGCCGCTCTGAGAACGAAGGAGACGTCTTCTTCTACTGCAAGAGTTTCCCGAGCTGGGCGGTCATCTCGATTTTGTACTAGGTGCCTGGATAAGTAGTCAGCCGGATTTTCCTTTCCGGGAATTTGCTGCACGTCGAAAAGGTAGTGCTGTAGTGTAAGGCTCAGCGGCTCCAATCTCGCTGACGGTGCTTGGGTTCTTGAGAATGGACACCAGTGGTAGTCTGGTAGATGATCCGTTCTTACAGTGAACTTGGCTCCTGCCAAGTACGCACGGAAACGTTCCGCCGTCGACACCATTGCCAACATCTCTTTGTCAATGTGGGGATCCTTCACCAAGTTTTTACGGACGATCTATCGAACGGATTTTCGTTCCGAAAACGTCTTCGGCATCAGGAGACCTAAGGGATCAGATGTTCTTATTGGGAAAACTCAGTAGCTTTTACAATTATGAAGCGAATTATAGAAAGTTCATCGAGACACTGTCTTAGGAGCTTGCTGATGCCTTCCTAAGGAGTGCTCTTCAGCCTATGGTATAATGCAGTTGATTTCATATCGGAAAAAGTGTTGTATATACGAGGGGCGTTCAAGTCAAACCGGGACTTTCTGTCTCCTGAGTGTACAAATGGCTCCCGCTACTTATTTTTCATCCTTTTCACACGCGACAGGCCTCCACGTTCACCACGTAGTGGTCCAAAGTTTGTGCAAAACAGAAGACACGTGCTAGACAAGATGGCCGAGAATGAGGTGAGCGCACACATCGAACAGCGAATTGTCATGAAGTTTCTCGTGAGTGAAGGCGTAAAGTCATCTGAAATTCACAGAAGACTTCAGGCTCAGTATGGCTACGATACACTTAGCCGCAGCAAAGCGTTTGAGTGGTGCAAACGGTTCCGAGACGGCCGTACATCATTGCAGGACGATACCGGCCGGGGCGGCTCAGAGCCCAGTGTCAGAGTTCCTGAGAACATCCAACTTGTAGAGCGCCTGATCCACAAGGACCGACGGATAACATGTCTTGAACTGGCTCGAAAGGCGGACCTTTCTGTGGGAACGTTGAACACTATCATTCATGAACACATCCAGTTTCGGAAAGCCAGGCCTCATTACCAAAGGACTCCTCCTCCTACAGGACAATGCACGCCCGCATACCACGCACCTTACAGGAACTTGGCTGGGAGTTGCAGCCACATCCCCCTTACAGACCAGACCTCGCCCCAAGCGATTTCCATCTCTTCGGGCCACTGAAGGCGTTCCTTGGGGGCCGCCACTTCAGCTGCGACGACGAGGTCAAGAATGCGGTCCGATCATGGCTGCTACGCGTCGGTAAAGATTTCTACGCTGCTGGCATCCAAGCCCTCGTGAAACGCTGGGACAAGTGCATTAGTGCAGTTGGAGATTACGTTGAAAAATAAAACTAATTTCTCGAAAAATGAAAAGTCCCGGTTTGACTTGAACGCCCCTCGTATTTTCAAAGAATATGTTCCCATTTAGCTGGTACACCCTGTATGTGTCTTTCATAACGAACTTATCTTCCCCCTTCGTCATGTAACGCCCTTCTAATGGCATTAGACGCTGCCTAACCTTAATCCATAAGTCACCCCCAACCACCCCAACCAAACTTGCTCGGCCTTTGTTGTTTCTTACCCCCACAAACCTTCTTGCACTCGTTGTACGTGTCGAAGTTGTTGAGGTTTCCATAGCAGCCTCCATAGATGAACTCTTTGCATTGGCCGTCACTCGTATCATAGAAATACTTGGGATAGAACCCCTTGCAGAGTCCTTCATCTTTGAGAAGATGGCAGATTTCTGTCGCATTTCCTACATAGAGGTACACTTTGCGATTAAATACGTAATGTTGAGGCGTCGGAGATACTCAAGGTAGGAGGCGACAAGAAGAGAACTTTAATGCGCAGCACTTCCAAGCGAGAAACAGGCAGCTATCCGTACCACGATTCAAACTGCCTGTTCCTGCGCTTTATGCGTTATGACAGTTCGCTCCAAGTGAAACCAGACGCACTTACGTAAAAAACGGCTCGCAAACATAGATCGCAATATCGCAAACATCGCAAATCGATCGGAAACATACATTCTATATCTCACAGAAAGGAGGTTATTCGGAAATACGCACCGCGAATAAAAAAAAACAAGAATAAAAGAAACAAGAGTCATCGACAATAACAACCAATAGGAATGACCAAAGCCCTCTCCCTTGTGACGCCCTAGTTCGCTGTGCGCTCCAGGGGCTGCATCATCATCATTCTTTTATGGAAATATGTAAGTGGGCGTTGTGCGGATTAATCCACAAGTTCGCTCCAAATCACTTTATATACCTTGTTCATTTCGAAACGATGTTATAACTGCAAATTTGGATTCAGTCATGAACTTACAATGTTTACTTTACAATGCCAAAGTCTCTTTTTTTGTCCCCCTTCCCCCGCTTCACTTCACGCACGGAAGTGCATGTCCCACTACGGGGTGGTTTCCCTTTAAAGGAACAGTGCAACCTGTAAAACGATATCGAGTCGGTCACAGACAGCTGCGGGAAAGATGCACCGGAACATTTCTAAGTAATGTTAAAAACGCCAATTTAATGGGTTTCTGAAAACACGACAACGCGGGTGACGTGGTCTACTTATGCATGATGCTAAGACAGGCGAAGTGGTGTCCGATGATGATAGGCAGCATGCCGTAAAAGTCCGGACACCCAGGGCTGTCGATTTGCGTCCCACTTCTGACGCCAGTTTCGCCGACTGTCAATCAATTGTTCAATCTATCTCTCACCTACGTAGACATGCGCGCGAGCCATGCGCAGCTGGTCCATATAGTGGGATTGACGGGCTGCTGAAAACTGGATCGCAAAACCTGCAGTAAAGCTCTTTTTCGTCACAACGATACTATTTTATATTAATCGTAGTAGTGATAATAAAGACTCACATATTGCGACTAGGAACGACAACACACTCGCCATGATTTCCTTTTTAGGTCACTGTGGGAGAGATTATTTATCTATTTATGCATAAACGTCAAAGGCTCTTGCGGGCGTTACATGAGGACATGCATGACGTCATCTCAAGTTGCCCAGGCTAATAAATGAAAAAGGCGGTTATTTGTATCCACGTAAATATGCAATTGCAAGTTTTTCAGCAAAGAGGGCAATATATAGTGACGGTGGTGTCGGCCACACTCGGGTGAACAGTTTCATCACAACCAGAGCCGTATATTAAAAGGGAGTCTGGCCATTAATGGGTCATGCCTATACCTGAAGCTCCACCCACTTTTTCCGCTTTCCGACCAATGAAGTGTTGAAATATAGGGCGCTATCAATCAACCTATCCTCACAATTTTTCCCTGTATCCAACATGGGAAGCGCCATTTTGGGTGGCAAGTGGATTGGATGGGATTGAAATGGATACCTCTTGCAATCTGCAAAACTAGTGGATTTTTGGTGCAAATTTGATGCACGCCACCTAGGGAGGGTAAGGCACGTCGGGAATTGTCGTCTGCTTCCGTTGTTGTACCGCTGCCCGCAGAACCACCTGCTGGAACACATTCTGTCGTCGGTATGACTTTTAAACAAATCTACGTTAATAGTTGGAATATAAAAGGCAAGAATGTTTATATCGATGAAATCATGCAATTGAATATGAGATTGTACAGCACAGTGCCGTTTTTGTTATGATTTCGTTGTGATCGCCGTGTTCACTAGGCCTAACACCGGCGGCAAAACGTATTATTTTCAGTTAGACATCGATGGATGAGCATAAGTTGAAACTGATTTCCAGGAAGCGTATATGAGGATGTACGTTTGCAGCGTAAAATCAGAGTAGTCTGTGAAGATTTTTTGTCACGAAATCCCCGCTTCACTGCGTTTGTTTTCGTCGCCATTTTGGGTGGCAATAAGGTGTGATGGCGGCCCCAGTTAAAAAGCAAACTAATCACAGGACCGAAACTGTGATTGACCGGTCGAGCCTCTTTTTGTGACTCCTCCCAATGACCAGACTCCCTTTCAATATACGGCTCTGATCACAACCGCCAGCTATTGTCTCTAGAATAGAAAATCGTCACAGTAGCTCATCCAGCAGCAACATTGGCTCCGCCAGTGAGGAGGCCGCGAGATAGCTCACGTGCTTACAAGAACCAATAGGAATGGCCGAGCTCGTCTAACGTTCCAGCCCGAATGTGAGGTTGTGTTCGAGGGTCTGTATTTCTCTATTCCGATACTGAGAAAAATAACTGACGTCTTTCGATGTGGGACATCTTTTTGTCAGACGGGTAACGTCATCTGCAGAGCGCATACTGTTGGCGCGTGAATCCTCTAAAAATCTGCCGCTCTTTGCAGCGCCGAGGTGGAGCCAGCGTCGTATGTTCCCTGCCTGGCGCTGCTCAAAATTATGCGTTGTGAAGGGAGCGTATCGTAGTTTCACTAAGCAATTTGACTGCGTTGGGACTGTTTCATTCGGCCTAAAAAATCTTACGCCCAGTGATTCATCCAGAAACGTCTAAAGCCAAGTTTCAAGCCAGTCATGTGTCTAATAACGAAGGCCCCCCGTGTAGGAGGTGCGCAGGGGACAAATATGGGGTGTTGCTAAACATTTCTGGGATGTAGGGGGCCTGGATAAATCACTGCTTACGCCAAAGATTCTGATGGACGTGTTATGAGACTAGCGGCCCATAAGTCTCGTGGACAGATTTTTACGCGGCGTACCGACTGTAACAGGGTCAGGAACCTGTGAACACACGTTGCTGACTATTCCTGAAGAAACGTGTGCTAGGAGATCGCGAACTGCATTATCTGATCGCCCATGTAGAAAGAGTGGATTTTTGGGAAATCCTATTGACGCTTCATCTAGACGTGATCGGACATACCCATATGAACATGACGCACGTAATCTCAGTGGCCTATTTCTCGGATTATTACATTTATGGGTTCGCATAAACTATTCCCAAACGGTTGAGTTCAGGTCATAAATCCAGATTAGGACTGCCCGCGGTGTTGAGATGGCGGTTCGGAAGCGTGGTGGCTGCCTTGAATTAAATAAATTACGTCAGTATGAGCTCGCATGCATAGCTTTACTAGAATACTCTGCAAAAGTTACAATTTTCGCTGTTGCTCAATTTTCTTGCTTCAAGGGAAGCAGACAACCCACACCGGTGGTACTGCATAAACGTTGACATGTGGATGACAGACATCGCTACAGATGGTGGAGAAGCTGTAATGCAAGCAGCTCAAAACCTGGAACACCTAGGCAATCTGCCTTACCCCAATGAAAGAATGCCCCTCCCCCCCCCCAATTGCTCCGACCTCCTGAAACCTCTCAAAGCACAAACATAGAAACTATCCCATGTCTTTCCAGTGATTAGAAATTATCCGTGTAAGCCGAAATCACCATACAGATCACTTAGCATGAGATGGAACACCTTATTTATTTAGCGATACTGTCTGCCTCTGATTACAGGAAATGAAAAAATATAAGAAAAGTAATAACATTCACCATATAGAATCACTATCAACTTGTATGATGCACATAGTGCACGCGCTGATTTCGGAAGTGAACATTTTCATCGAAATATAATTTCTAAAAGTCCGCTACAAACAATGAACAAGTAAACTACAAAAACTTGGATACGTAGCGGCAGAGGCACAATCCTCTGAAAAAAAAGAAAAAAAAGAACAGCTGAAGGAGTGCATCCTATCAGGAGTATGACTGGAATGTTTGTGTCTAGATGGCCGAGTGTTAGACATCTTGATTCGTATTCTATTGTATGACCACCGTCAATAAGTCAGGATTTCATTTTCCTACGCGTCTCCAGGGAATCAACTGTAAAGGAGAGAGGGGGGAGCCTATAGTTACCGTAGAAAAAGCGTACCGCTAAGCTTTCAACTTTTTCAACCTTATTAATGTTAGAAGATATAAAAGGCTCCGAAAACCTCTGATGCATGTTCAAGAATTGGCCGAACCAGGGTTTTGTATATGCAGTTAACTTTGGTTCGTATGTTTTGTCATATCGAGGATTTTCGCCGTTGCTAAATATACGTAACTGAATAGTTAAAAAGCTACGTAAATCATGAAAACACTTACGTTTGTGGAGGGCTTGCGAGGTGCCTCTCTTGCGGAGTAGCTTCTGTTTGCGTTGATAATCGAGAATGTCTTTTTCAGCTACTGCTAAAAGAACCCCGCTCGTCAGAAATCTCCTGATTGGTTGGAAACAGAAGGCACCACGACTACAATACAAATGCGTTATCCAAACTCTTTCCTTTGAGTTTGACACGTTCGAGCGCTCTCAACGGTTTCATTTGAACCCTTCCCTGTGATACAGTATACAGAAATGACAGGTGTTAGATAAGACGTCCAGAAATAAAATGTCAGCAGTGTACTTGAGAAGTGCTCCCCATGTAGAAATGGCTTCTCTATCGGGTGAGTGTTGACTCGTGCTTGCGTTGCATCTGGAAACGAGAATGCTCGGCAACCCGATATCTTTTCGCGGAGTGTGTTCAAATCCACAGCACCTTTGAAAGCAGTGCCGGAACACGATTTGTTTCTCGCTAATTTGAGACAACTTGCCAACAGTTCAAAAGATGGAGGAACGAAACACAGGAGCGGCGGTTTCAAATGTGTGTGGTATACCCCTCTGGCGGCCGCTCCAGTCCAAATCGCCATTACTTCCTGTTCATCACGTGACTTTCTTTTCAGTTTCCATTTGCGTCGCTTTGTTATGTGCATCGACGTCTGCGTAATTAATTATTTGTCGCCCTTTATAGCACCTATTGCGATGCCAAAGGGCGTCATTAATGTCCCGTTTATTTAATTGATCGTGCGTCCCGTCGTATTCAATGTACCTTAATGGGCCGGTCTCGCAGATTGCTGCAACAACAACGATGCCCAACGTAAGAGAGAGAGAGAGAGCATAGTGCAAATATGTACAGCGCAATACATGCAGATAACTCTGATTGTTTGCTATATACAAAGAAACGTGAATGCATAATAGAGAAAGGGAATATTTTTCATGTTCGATTAAGAATATTATTCGGCGTAATATACGGGTAACTGCTAGGTGAGGTAATCCTATGTCTGGGGGGATCTACACCACAACTTTGTCGAACACTTGGAAGAATGTGCTGAATATCCTAGACGACGGCTGCACGGCTGAAATAGTCGGTACACAACAGTGCCTGTCGAAACAATCAAAACACAGAATGATATAGTCTTTCGAATGGAGGATTCGATAGCGGCATCAAAGAATTGTCCAAAGTGGCTATTAAAGTGAAGTGGAGGCTTATTTTCTTGCAATCATGAGTGCAGCTTGCTGGACGCAAGCTTTCTCGAGGAAGGCTGTCAGCGAAACACAATCCTTGTCTACGTTGCGCGGAGAACGTCTCAAGCCATGTCGTCCAAGGAAAGCTTAGGTGGTCAAAGAGGAAAAGATAACGAACAGCGAAACGGAACAACCACAGCGGTTGGTACGTCCATAAATTTTGCCTGACTGAGGGAGAGAGAATTTTCTCTCCTTTGTTTAACGACCTCTTGATGGGTCGATAGATAAATAAATAAATAAAGGAGATGTCTGAATTACATAAGTAAACACCATATTTCACCCAACACGTTATAAATTCCTATAAAAATCTACTTGTCCGAAAAAGACAATGTCAACGATATTCATGTTCGGGAAACTGTTGCCAGGACTTAGGACTACTTTATTTATTTATTTATATTTATTTATAATACTCTCAGAGCCATGAGGCATTGAACAGGAGATGGGCGGTTATCACACGACAATAGACAATAGCATTTACGGGACACGCACAAGAAAAAGCAAGCAGATAATACAAAGAAGAAGAAGAGGAGGAGACAGCTTCACAAAATGCATAAACACACAGGGCGTATGTGGATCAGTACATGTAGAAACATGACATGGCGTCACTGAAGGCGGGCAGGGTGTCCATGCTCGCAATGTCGCGTGGGAGCTGGTTCCATTCTGAAGCGGAACGGATGAAGAAAGAGTCAAAAAACGATTTGGTGTTACCAGTATTTATATAGACTTTCCGAAAATGGTGAATGCGGTGAGAGATGTGGCCAGAGGATGACAGGTATGACGAGAGAACCGGGTCTTCATGGTGCTACTATATCTTGAAAAAGAGGGTGAGATTTTGCGACGATTAGAGAGGAAGAGGAGAGGAGGTTTACATACTCTTTCATTTGAGTCACACTGGATGTGGTGTTCTAGTTAGAATAAACCTGGCGGCTCGGTTCTGGATTAACTCAAACATTTTCATGGGGCAGACAGAGGTGAAATCTCTGTTTGGGTCGGACGAGGACGAAGTTTGGGTCGGACGAGGGATCTGTACAGTTGCCTGATGGAATGTGCGCCTGATAAAGCCAAGAGATGAGTTTGCGGCGTTGCAAATATGAGTAATGTGTGTCTTCCACGTCAAGTCGGATGTTATGTGCACACCAAGGTACTTGTACGAGCAGATTGTTTCACGTCGTTCACCATTGATGTTATAGATGACAGATGATGATTTATGTGAACGAGAAATTCTGCGGTGTTCCCACTTACTAATGCTAAATTTTATAGACCAGTTAGAGCATCAATTTTCGGGTGAGGACAGGTCAGGTTGCTAGCATCAGCCGAGCTGGCAAATGACACTACGCAATCGTCAGCATAAAGGTGGATAGAAGAGGAGCACAATCGGCTAAGTGATTCATGAAAGTTGGAAACAATAAAGGGCCCGAGACGGATCCTTGGGGTACGCCAGATGAGACCGCTGTTAGTGAAGTTACAGCGATCAAGTGCGACCGGGAGATAAGAGAAGCTTGAATCCATGCTAGGATCGCAGGGTCGATGTTGAGATTAGAAAGCTTGAAAAGCAGCTTATCATGAGGTAACTTATCAAATGCCTTACTGAAATCAAGAAATATCCAGTCAACTTCTAAGCCGGTATGAAGTGGACAGTGAAGTACTTTGTGCCATTGAAGTCAAAATTAGGTCAGAACATCAGGAGGCAAAGGGAAATAGGATGGCAGAAGTTATTTTGCTCTAAAGTAAGTTGAAGTTTAGAAAAGACTGGACAAAGTGAACGGAATGGGCATCGGAGTGCGATACAGGATACTTGATCGCTGTAATCTTGACTGAGGGATAAATATGAGTGCCATTGAAATCAAATTTGAGTCAGAACATCAGGAGGCAAAGGGAAATAGGATGGCAGAAGTTATTTTGCTCTAGAGTAAGTTGAAGTTTAGAAAAGAGTGGACAAAGTGAACGGAATGGGCATCGGAGAGCGATACAGGTCTGCCCAATCTTGACTGAGGGATAAATATGAGTGCCATTGAAATCAAATTTGGGTCAGAACATCAGGAGGCAAAGGGAAATAGGATGGCATAAGTTATTTTGCTCTAGAGTAAGTTGAAGTTTAGAAAAGAGTGGACAAAGTGAACGGAATGGGCATCGGAGAGCGATACAGGTCTGCCCAATCTTGACTGAGGGATAAATATGAGTGCCATTGAAATCAAATTTGGGTCAGAACATCAGGAGGCAAAGGGAAATAGGATGGCATAAGTTATTTTGCTCTAGAGTAAGTTGAAGTTTAGAAAAGAGTGGACAAAGTGAACGGAATGGGCATCGGAGAGCGATACAGGTCTGCCCAATCTTGACTGAGGGATAAATATGAGTGCCATTGAAATCAAATTTGGGTCAGAACATCAGG
The DNA here is from genome assembly GCF_037126465.1 of Ornithodoros turicata. Lineage (NCBI taxonomy): Eukaryota > Metazoa > Arthropoda > Arachnida > Ixodida > Argasidae > Ornithodoros > Ornithodoros turicata. Next base: position 1,080,539 of record NW_026999407.1, read on the forward strand.
AGGCAAAGGGAAATAGGATGGCAGAAGTTATTTTGCTCTAGAGTAAGTTGAAGTTTAGAAAAGAGTGGACAAAGTGAACGGAATGGGCATCGGAGAGCGATACAGGTCTGCCCAATCTTGACTGAGGGATAAATATGAGTGCCATTGAAATCAAATTTGGGTCAGAACATCAGGAGGCAAAGGGAAATAGGATGGCATAAGTTATTTTGCTCTAGAGTAAGTTGAAGTTTAGAAAAGAGTGGACAAAGTGAACGGAATGGGCATCGGAGAGCGATACAGGTCTGCCCAATCTTGACTGAGGGATAAATATGAGTGCCATTGAAATCAAATTTGGGTCAGAACATCAGGAGGCAAAGGGAAATAGGATGGCAGAAGTTATTTTGCTCTAGAGTAAGTTGAAGTTTAGAAAAGAGTGGACAAAGTGAACGGAATGGGCATCGGAGAGCGATACAGGTCTGCCCAAGCTTGACTGAGGGATAAATATGAGTGCCATTGAAATCAAATTTGGGTCAGAACATCAGGAGGCAAAGGGAAATAGGATGGCATAAGTTATTTTGCTCTAGAGTAAGTTGAAGTTTAGAAAAGAGTGGACAAAGTGAACGGAATGGTCATCGGAGAGCGATACAGGTCTGCCCAAGCTTGACTGAGGGATAAATATGAGTGCCATTGAAATCAAATTTGGGTCAGAACATCAGGAGGCAAAGGGAAATAGGATGGCATAAGTTATTTTGCTCTAGAGTAAGTTGAAGTTTAGAAAAGAGTGGACAAAGTGAACGGAATGGTCATCGGAGAGCGATACAGGTCTGCCCAATCTTGACTGAGGGATAAATATGAGTGCCATTGAAATCAAATTTGGGTCAGAACATCAGGAGGCAAAGGGAAATAGGATGGCATAAGTTATTTTGCTCTAGAGTAAGTTGAAGTTTAGAAAAGAGTGGACAAAGTGAACGGAATGGGCATCGGAGAGCGATACAGGTCTGCCCAATCTTGACTGAGGGATAAATATGAGTGCCATTGAAATCAAATTTGGGTCAGAACATCAGGAGGCAAAGGGAAATAGGATGGCATAAGTTATTTTGCTCTAGAGTAAGTTGAAGTTTAGAAAAGAGTGGACAAAGTGAACGGAATGGGCATCGGAGAGCGATACAGGTCTGCCCAATCTTGACTGAGGGATAAATATGAGTGCCATTGAAATCAAATTTGGGTCAGAACATCAGGAGGCAAAGGGAAATAGGATGGCATAAGTTATTTTGCTCTAGAGTAAGTTGAAGTTTAGAAAAGAGTGGACAAAGTGAACGGAATGGGCATCGGAGAGCGATACAGGTCTGCCCAATCTTGACTGAGGGATAAATATGAGTGCCATTGAAATCAAATTTGGGTCAGAACATCAGGAGGCAAAGGGAAATAGGATGGCAGAAGTTATTTTGCTCTAGAGTAAGTTGAAGTTTAGAAAAGAGTGGA